>NC_051396.1:37976556-37984709 GCF_015228065.2 Penaeus monodon
TGGGGCATTTCACATTTTGGGGGAAATCCAGCTTTCCTTGTAGAGCGTAAAAAAATTGGGCGCCCCTGGGCCGGATCGCAGGGGGGCGAAAGAGTGCGTCGGGGCACGTTAAGGACAACATTCCTTTAATACAAATTTTCTGTCCAGAAACCCGTCTTTGGGGGGTCGTCCCCAAAGGACCACGAATAAAGTAAAGACGTTGCGATATAAAACATTTAAGGGAAAGAAATGCTGTAAAACGTCAGTATCTTAACATTTCATAAGGAAAGAGGGAAATCGTTAGGATGACCGAGGGAATTTGACATTGTAGATAAATTAAAAATCCGAAAAATGTGAAATCGTATAGCGATATAATAGATTAATCTCTACACTGAAGAAAATTTGAAATAAAATTAGAAGCAATAAAAAATTAAAAATTTTTTCGGGTGTAGGGCAGTTAGGGGGAATATAGTTGCAATTAAAACCCGAAAATTTCCACAAAAAAAAGCAAAGCTATTATAAAAAATTGTGAAAAAGAAACACATTGTCATCGAAAAATTAAATAATCGAAAAATTATGAATAACATTTATCCTAAGTATCCCTTTTAAAAATCTAAGAAAAAATAACTAAAGTGTATATTTATAAAAGTAAATTGTATAAAAATTAAATTTTACAAAAGAAAAAAAAAGTTGATAACGAAAAAAGGAAATTGATTTAAATTTTTATCAAAGTTCCAAAATTTTTGCAAGAAAATTTAAAAGAAAAAACTTTAAAATTTTGGAGAAAAAAAAAAAAAACATTGAATGTGGGTTTTTACGCCGGTCAAAAAAGGGGGGAAAAAGCATCACTTGCATGACCGACCCGAACTGACCTGGGTACTAAAATTTTTTGAAAATAATTTAAAAAAAAGAGTAAAAAATTAAAACCATAAAAAACCCTTTTTTTTATGAATATGTAAACTAAAAAGCAAAACACTCGTTTGCAAAATAATACGACAAAAAAAAAGAGATTCAATGTTCGAAAAGAACACCAAGACAATATAACGATTGGGTAATTTACTTCGGGGTTTCCCCACGTTTAAAAGAAAATGAGACAGGGCCCCCACGGGCAAAATTCGGTCGTGGGGGCAAAGGGGAAAACAAAAAGAAAAACTTAAAAAATATAACTTTCTTTTCTGTTCATTTGTTTAACTGAAATTAACTTTTTTAAAAAATATTATGACACTAGAAAATTAAAACGCTATGACCTTTATAGATTTTTAAAAATAGGAGAGGGAGGGGAAAATTAAAGGGGGGGTTTAAGGAAAGGGGGAAGGGTTGGAACAGGGTAGGGAGGGATGGTCGGTGAAAGGAAAAAATATTTTTTTGTATAATTCCACCTTTTTTCTTATTTTAAAAAATTCCCACTAACTATCGTAAAACCGAGCCGAAATAAAGCACTGAAAAATTATAGAGAAATTTAAAGTCAAAAAGGGACGGTTTAACCAATGGGAATATAGATAAAAAAATTGCCAGAATTGCAGACGCGGATAAGCATTTTGAGAATGAAAAAATTAAAGAGAAAATTCTTGGATTAACTAATAATGCTTTTTGGACTATGACCTAGTTAAAAAAAAAAAAAAAACGCCCTTAAGAAAAATTCTTCCCCGGGAAATAAAAAAAGGTAATCACCAGAGGAAAACAAATAATGGAGATAAAAGGTGCCTGACGGAATGTTTTTTGGGGTTTTGAAAAAAAAAACACTCACTTTTTAAAAAAATAATGGTTTCACACATGGGGAAAGGAAAAAAAAAAGGGGAAAAAATTGCCCTGGCGTATTACAGTTTTGTTTTGGAGAGAGTCGGAGGCACGTTTTGTGCGCAAGCTTGAAAAAAGCGAATCCCCCACTGGGCCCCTCTGTGAGGGGCTTGTAAAACGCCACTCCAGGTTCACGAGTTTTTTGTAGGTATCGTTTTTTTGTAGCGGGGACGGGAAAAATTTGCCGGCTTGGCAAAAGAAGGACGGGGGGGCCCCCGGGGGGCCCGCGGGGAGCAGGGCCGCGACTCGGGGGAGAGGTACGCTTGGGTCGGGGTGAGGCCAGGGGTCATGTGGGCGGGCCCTAGGGTCAAGCAGGGCAAGAAACCCATTGGTCACCTTTTGGGTTAGAGGGGTGTCATCGAAGGCATAGACCAATCTAGATCGCTCGGTCACGCACCCATCCGCGTCCTCGAGGGAGCAGCAAGTGTCTTTGGCCCGTGTTAGGTTAGATAGAGCGCTGAAGAAAAAGGCCCTCCCCTCTCCTCTCTCCTGCGGTGAATCGGCCCTTAATTGGACGTTTCAGAGAGAAGGGAGGATCGGTTCCGGCAAGGGGGGCGGAGGGGGCCGGCGGGTGGGCCGAGCAAGCCAAGAGAGTCACCATGACCCTCGATCTTGGGGGCTTTTGCATGGGCATATTAAGAGAACCCGCCCCCGGTCCCTGCAAATCTCGGCCTCGGTTTCCCGGGTTACCGGACGGTGAGGCCCCCCATTGTTTATGCCACGATGCTATGTGTTTGCATTAGCTTCGTGCCCTCCAGCCTCCCTTCCTATACGAATTTTTCGGATTAGGATGACTCTTTTGCACATTTTTCTGGTGAACGGGACCCCATCTTCGGGGCTGCCACGTGGGCAGACCTTTACCTCCCCGGGGGAGGGGGGTCGGGGGGGCCCCTTAAAGGGCCCTCCCTTACGGTGTGCATAGAGTTGCCATTTTTTTTAGGGACTGGTCTGGCAGACCAACTGATGATGCCCTCTTTTTTTTCGAAAGGGCGATAGGCAGGTAGACCCCCTTGTCGGGCCCTTCAGCCGGGTTTGTCTAATGCAGCGCTAAAAAGAAAAATAATTCCCTCCTGTGATGGGGAAAGTCCCTGGTTTAAAAGTTAGTCTTTCCCCCTCACTGTGAAAATAGTTTTGGGTTGGAAATTTCAGGGGGAGAAGGACTTACTGGAACAAGTACGGGTCCCCCTACTCTATGAGGTGAAACTTTGGGGTTTCAGAGAGAAAGTGATTCACTTTAAAAACCCCCCCCTCCAAAAAATGCCGGGGAAAAAAAGTCAGCTACTCCCCCTCACTGTGATGGAAACAGTCTGTGGTGGCGTTTTCAGAGGGACAAAGGAGCTTACTGGAACAGGTGGGCCCCCCCTTCACTCATGAGGTGAAAACACCTTTTGGGAGTTTAGAGGGGAAAGGGATTCATTTTAAAAACCTCCGCCATAGGAACCCCCGGGAAAAATTTTAAATTTTTCTCCCCCCTCACTGTGGTGAAACATCTGGGGCCGGCTGTTTTCAGAGGGATAAAGGAAAACTGACGGAACAGTGCAGGCCCCCCCTTTTTTAAATGGGGAAACCCCTGGGCGTTTCAGAGAAAAGAGGGATTCACTTTGAAAAAGGGTACGGTCCCCTCTGAGGAGCAAGAGGAACTCCTGGAAAAAGTGAAAGACTCCCTTCCTCAGAGGGGGAGCAGAAGTGCCCCATCAAGAGTCCTGGGTGGAAGGGACATCCCTCGGGGATACTCCCAGGGGTTTGTCACCCCCACGTGTTTTCCCGTGGGGGGCCCCCTTTTGTGAGCTGGGGAGGGGAGTCCTGGGGGTTGACGTCCATGCCGGTGCCCTGCAGCTAGCAACACCCTTTTTGGGTCCTTATTCTGGCAAGAAGGCGGGGCTGACCCGGGCCCCGGTCGGTCAATGGGCGGGGTCCCCCTGGGGAGGCTGGGTAAAGCGTCATGCTGCCTTTGGTACCACCCATCCGGCGTACCAGTGCAATGGGTAAGGGGTGCGTATATCCACTCATAACCCCTTTTGCTGTTAGACATTGGTTCTAGACTCAGTTTCCCCCTTTTTGGACTCCGTGGGGGGTGGGGGCTTGAGGGGATGAAGACTCCCAAAGTATATGGAAAACCCAAATAAAAACCCCCCAGACAGACCTTACTGTTGATGCCCCCTGAAAGGCCCGACCACGGCAGCACCCTGAACCTTAGTGCCCCGGGGGGCAAAAAAAAAACCCCCGAGCACAGGGACACTGTCTCCGGGCCCGGATTTTACAAAAATCCATGTACAAACTGTTGTCCCCCCCAGATTGCCCAAACAGATATCCCCGTGCGGCCCTCCCCCAGCACCCAAACCGGGAAGGGGGACCCCCAAAAAAAAAACCAAAAAAAAAACCCCCAAAAAAACCCCAAAAAAAAAAAAAAGGGGACCGAAACGGCCGGGCCGAGACCGACTTAGGGGAGTCTGGCCCCCCAAGGCATTTCCCGAAATTTTAAGGTCCCGTCAAACCCAAGGTTTGACAATGCTCCCAAATGGTAAGGCATTGGAGACCCCTGCGAAAAATAGGCTGCGACCCGGGTTGGCGAGATCGGGGCATGTCATCGTGCCCAAAGATCAAGCCCCTTTGTTTCCTCCCGGAGACAAAGGGCTAAAAGGGGGAGGAAGGACCTCTCGCCACGAACCCCCGGGGGGAAAAGAGAGTCAAGTGGTCTATTTGGCTTCTCATTCATACGTTGAGGTGATAGATCACCCCCAAGGCGTGGAGGCTTCCCCGATTGTTGAAGGGGAAAACTCCAACCGGGGCAAGTCCTGGTGACCATGAAAGGACCCCAAGCTCCCCCCTTGATCGGGGAAACTGGGGTCCCCTATCCCCTACGCACTTAGGCCTAAACCACTTCGGTTTTCAAGTGCCAGAATACGGACACCCCGGCTAATTTTACACCCAAAGCCAAAATTGGTGTCTGAGAAGGGAACAATACTGAGGTGTGCATCAAGGCACAAAAAGAAGAAAAAGGCAAAACACCAAATGTCCTAACTGTCCAAGAGGCATCACCCCTGGAGCGGGCTTGTCTGTCAGGAAAGAGGCTCCCCTAAAACGGCAAGGGGGTTGCAAAGAAGCGCCAGATTTTGTTCCCCCCCCCCAGGCCACGTTGGGGAGAAAAAAAGCAAAAAAGGTTTCCCCGACCTCTAAGGGGAAAGGAAAGCTGCCCCCCAGCCAAAACCGAGTCTCCGAAATCAGGAGTTCCCCCAAAAAAGCATGCAGAGGAAACACAGGAAGGGAAAAGGGTTCCAAAAGCACACACGGCCCCCCCCAGACCCGAAGACATGTTCTTCGAGAGGGGGACTGTCGATCTATCACTGCGTACCAGCAGGGCGACCTTGTCCAGGAAACCAAAGGGAAGAGGCGGATAAGGCAGTCACGTTTCCATGCGACTTCAAACAGACTGTGAAAAGCATAAAGGGGGAAAGGGGGTGGAGAAGGCCAAAACAGCCCAATCCTTCCCCCCCCAGGTCGAGATCCCCCCCCTCTCCCCCAGGTATGCCCTCCTGGCAGAGCCTGCCCGGGTATGCCCCCACAGGGAGCCTAACCCCGGCTGATCGTGCCCCAAACCGAACAGAAGAAAAACTGAGCCCGCCCAGCCAAGGCCCGCCCAAAGCACAAAAAAGCCTGGCCAAAAAAAAAGCCAAAGACGAAAAGCGAGCTACCAAAGGGTCTCCACCCCCCAGTGGATCAGGGTAGCCTGACAGCCGAAGGAGACCCCTCAAGCAGGAGGGGTCTCACAAAAGGAGTTGTCAGACTCCGCCGCAATCCCAATGTGACGATGTTTGATGTCTATCAATTAGTAAAATATGGCACCCAAACTAAGTTTCTGCAGTGAACTCTGTGGGGTTTCCCCAAAGGGGTGCCCTCCTCCACGCATATTTTATCAAAGGGGCGACATCGTCATGTCCAGGAGACATTTTCAGCGGAAGCTGTTCGCTTCTCCGGGGATTTGTCACGCGCTGCCCCGTCCGATGGCAAAAGAGGCCGATGACTTGGTGAACGCAAAAAATTCCCCGCTCCGCAATAAAGTGCACCGAATGTGGGGAAGATGTTTTAATCTCTTGCCCTCGAGATTCAAATGGCCGGGGGGCCCCTGAAATTTTACAAGTGTAAGCAGGACATTTGTAGTTAGACATCAGCCGGTAGGTTCCGCAGCACACGACCCGGGGCATAGGGGGAGATTCAAAAGCAACCACCCCCTCCCGGCCCTGCAGGGCACCGGGTGCGGGGGCCGTCAATAGCCCAAAGTGCTTGAGACATTCCCCCAATCGTCTCCTCAAAAGCCAGGAGCCAACGCATTGAGAGGGGGGTCCATCCCACCCCGGCCACTGGGACTCTGGTGGAGAGGATTGGGGTGGCGTGTCGAAGAATGTACTAGTACTTATGGGGATATAAAAAACCTTTATGGATAGTGGCCCCCGCCGAAAAACCGACCGAATCCAGATGGAAAACGACAAGGCAACTGGCAGGGGTTCCAGAGTGCCCTTTGGCCTGCTGTCCGAAAGCAATGAACCACAAGGCGAAATGTGGAAGGCTACAAGCCAGACTTGTAAATCCATTTATGGGCAGCCTCATGACCATACCCAAAACTCGGCCCGGGGCCAGGAGTCACAAGGACGTGGTACTTCAAAACGAGATTGGGAGGTCAACCACAGGGTAAATATGTGCCGAAAACATTTCCGAAAGGGAAAGAAACCCCCGCAACCTAGCCCTCCTAAGGGAGGCTGTCAGGGACGCAAGGAAACTGCCCAGAGTGAGACAGGAAAAGGGCTGGAAGGTGTGAGTCCTTCGACACCGTCCCCCCCTCTCAGAGCTATGGCAAGGGTCAAACAGCCCCCAGCCGCTCAGCCCCCCAGAGCAGCACCCCGACCCCCCCGGGAGAGGCCAAAGACTGGGCAAGATTCTCTGCGAGAACAGTAGCGGGCATGGCCAGCGAATGAGGGGGAAAACAAGAACCCTACAACCAACAGACTTGCTCACATCAGAGAAAGGGCAGCCCAACCCAAAACTCAGACATTATTTTTCTCTGGGGAAAAAAGAGATGCCATAAAGCCGTTTTCAAAATCAGCCCCGGGCTGACGGGATCTGTACCCATCATCTCCCCCCTGGGGGCGGGAGGTGAGTTTTCTTCCGAAAAATCATCAACAAGTCCTGGGAAACTTCCACTCTCCCCCCGATGGAAGAGGGCTACCATAGTTCCCATCCCTAAACCCAAAAAGCCGGGGAAGTACCGCCCCATCCTTGGCCAAGCTGCCGGAGGGTGGTACTGAACCGGCTCCAATGGAAAATGGGACCCCCCCACGAACACCCTACGGGTTCACCAGGGGGATGACACAGGACAGCATAGCCACGCTCTTGAGCCAATAAACGGGCGCTCTGTGGCAGTATTCCTTGACCTGGAGAAAGGGTTTTGAAAATTTGGGAAGTCCTCTTTCCATTTAGGAAGCCGATCCAAAAAGGAATCAGAGGTAAGCTCTTGCTTGGATAAGTGACTACTTTAGGAATAGAACAGCCAAGTCAAATTCCAAGGGCACCTATCACAGCACATCCCCTAAAAAGGAAAGCCAAGGGGGGGGTTCTCAGTCCAGCCCTTTTTAACACACTAAGCCCGTATCCTCAAATAAACCCCCTGGGGTGCAAGATCATTCCCATGCAGACGATCTTGCTATCATCCACTGGCCCAAAAGCAAAAAAAAAGCCCAGCGTTTTCTGGCTTTGGGATCCGAGGATGTTTTTCAGGACGGGCTAAAGATCTCTGCAGCCAAATCAAAGCATGCCCCTGAGACAGAGAGTCAAGGCACAAGTCTGAAAATCCAGGGGAAAGGACAGGAGGGGGGCAGGAATACCTTTAGGACAGGGCATTTGAAAAAAAAAATTTTTAGTCATTATATTTTCATCGCTACCCTTATTTATTATCTTATTATTGCTATTATTTTATTTTTTTTTTATTTTTATTATTATTTTTTTTTTATTGTTATTATTTATAATTTCACATCATCATCATCATCATCAATCATTTTATCTTCCTTCATCTTCATTCATCTTTACTTCATCTTTATCTTTATCTTCTCTTCATTTACTTTATCTTCATCTTTTTTTCTCTTTATCTTATTTCATCATCATCATCAAACATTATTGCATTATTATTTTCATTTTGATTAATTTTATTGCATTTTAGCGAAATTTAATAAAAATAGGACCCTTTTTAAAACCGTCGCCCCTTTATATGAAATGTTTTTTTGCCGCCACCTGGTTAATTTTTGGAACGGAAATTGGGAAAGTTTAGGAAGTGAGGGGTCGAAGAAGGTAAGCAAACACAAGTAAAAAATTGTGGCAAGGGAAAAGGG
>NC_051396.1:37984809-37991020 GCF_015228065.2 Penaeus monodon
AAGGGACAAAATTTTTTTTTTAAGCAAATCGCCCTTCCTCCCCCCCCCCCACAACAAAACCCTTAACACCATAAATTGTGAAAGCCAATGGGTATTTAACTTCTGGGTTTTATTTTTTTAAACGCGAAGTGAATACACTGATTTCTAATATATAATTTATGTGAGAACGTGTCATGCGCTGTTATTGTTGAAAGATCATCAAACTAGCTTTTTACTTCAAGCCAAAAAGTTTTGTTTTTAATTACACAGTTTATTTTTGTTTTTGGTATATTCTAGGTACAACCTACGTTCATTCAAACTATTGGGAAAAAATAGCAATGAACCCTATGAGTTTTTTTTCCAGGCACGTCTTGGTGAAAAACATTTAAACACACATACCGACACAGATAAAATCACCAATAAAGGGCGGGAAAAAAGTTTATTCTCCAAAAAAATAAGCATATTGTAAAACTTTAAAACTTGTTTTTCTACTTCCGGGAATCTGCCTGGAACTGCACGGAATTGACTTTCCAGTCTACACTGAAAAGGGGACTCCAATTAATTTTTGAAAATATTTTTATTAAATTTTGCAGGGAACTTAAAACTGTAAACGGGTATAGAACCCTATTACTTGGCTTGCAGGGGATTCGCTTTCACTCTTTATTTCTGAGAGTTGGACACACCAAAAAAAAGAACACAGCTGTCTAGTGATACGGGAAATCAGGGTATGCAGTCGCAGCCAGCTCGCCCGAGGGGGAGGGGGGAGCTGACCCTCCGTTTTGGGGTGCTTCAACACGCCCCCCGGTCAAACGGGTTAGATACCGATGTGACCTCCACCCTCGCTGACAAAAGGTTTTTTTTTGGGGGACTTTGGATCCACGTGGAAAACAGCCACGTGGCCAAGGGTCCAAATAGAATTACCACATCCTGTAACAGAAACAGAATTATCCAATCTTATTTGCTCGGCCACCTACTCGCACCTCGCCCTCAAGGCGCCTTAAAGGGTGACCTACTTGGTGGTCTCTCGTTCTGGGGTGCGTCGTCCTGGTGCATCCTTGGGCAGCTCGTCCCTGTCGTCCTCATCCTCCGGGTCCTCGGTGTAATCTGTCCGCCTCGTGTCCACACGTCCTCGAAAGGTCCCCAACAGGTCCCCCCTTGACTTCGGATTCGTCTAACCCCTCGTAGCCCTCGTCCAGGCCAAACTCGCCGGCGCCTCTCCACACGTCCTCACGATTCGTCCATCCTTCTCCCTTCCACACTCTTCGAAATCCTCATCCTCTAGGGCGTGGGGGCGGGGGCAGCATCTGGGGGCGGCTGATCCTGCGCTATGAGCTCCGGGATTTCCAGATATGCGGCGTCCGCCAGGCGTCGCCTATCCCGCACCCGGGGGCGACTGGTACCTGCGGCAAAGGTGCGGGTTCGCTGGATCTACGGGAGTCCGGCAGGCAACGCCCGTCCACTACACTGGCCCGGCTTAACCATTTTCTGACAAAATTTGTCCGGGGCCTATGGCTTTTCGATGACGTCCTTTCCCGGCATCCTAAGGTGCCCGGGAACTGCTGCATTTTCTCCTTCGGTGCCGTGTCCCGATGCAATATATTGGGGGAACCAACCATACACGAAAAGGCCAGAGTAAAAAAAGAGAAACAACGAAAGAAGGGGGTTATCTACCACTAGGGGTTATTTAAAAAAAAATTGGGGTTTTTTTAATTTTGGGTTTTTAATTTTATTTTCGTCTTTTTTTCATTTTGTGTTTTTTTTTCACTAAGAAAAGAAGAAACAGAAGGGGGGAAAAGCAGTAGGGGTCCGCATAACCGGGCTTAAACTCCCCCGTCCTGATAGAATGAATAATAAGGGAACGACAAGGCAACCGCGAAGATTTATTAAACCACAGTCGTCCTAAGGAAGAAATAGATGTAACTTGTACATGTCAAACACCGCACATGGACAAAATTGCGGGCTAAAAATACATAAAAAACTTTACCCCGGGCACTAAGAAGAACCCAAACCTATTATGAAAGGGTATTATCTTTTGTCCTGCGTGTGTGAGTGAGGTGAATGTGTGTGTATGCGTGTTGATGACACTAGCTGAATGAAGGTAAGGCGAATGACCTCCACAGAAATGAATCAAAAACACAAATTTTTAACTTGTAAAAAAAACTAAATACATTAGCAATGCTAGCTGTTTAAGATTTTTTCAACTACCACTTTAAATTTCAACATTTAATATTGCACAAAATGTCGCATAAATAATTGACATGAAAAAATTTTTTGCAAGCATTTAACAAAAAATCTTCTCGGGGTCAAAAATCTGAACTGCCGAGTACATGTCTAGCTAGGCATGCCAGACCTCATTAAAACTCTTAAGGGGGGGGATCCTATACCCAAATGCCTTATGCTGAGGGACTCGAGCCGGGGAAAATAAATAAACCCCCCCTCTTCTGCGTACTGTGATGGGGGCTTTCAAAATTCCCAGGTATAAAATTTTCACGAATCACACAAATGCTTGGGGGGTACCCCAAAATGCAAGCGACTTGAGAGGGGGAGAAAAATTGATTAAAACAATAAAATTTTTTTGCTTAACCCAGTCCCCACATTAATTAACGGGCTAACGCGGGGCACACCGACTCAAAAAGTGCCGAAAGATAATTTGTTTTATTTACCTACTTTCGAACAACGGGGCGCAACTATTGGGGTTTCCAACCCCGGGGGAATATTGGCAATTCTGTCATTGTATGGGGAAAAATCCTACGCTATATTCAAAATTGAATTTTAAAAGAAATTTCGTTACAAGCATCGTTCTAGGGCCCGATAGAACGTGTCACCAAAGCAATGTAACAAAGCAAAGGTTAATTCCCAAGGCGTAACAAAAAACAACCCAAAAAAACAGGGGAACCCAAACTGTCAAATTTATCCTTCCCATGTCGCCACCACCGGGAAAAGAGAAAGTGAGGTCGGTCAAGACGGGGAAAAAAACCTTTTTTCAATCCAAAGTGACCGCAAACGAAAAAAAAGGTACGGGGGGCAGGTCGGGGGGAGGGGGGGAAAAATGAATGAATTCGTGAAATAAAATCACGAACGCTTAAATTTTTGCAGATGAAAAAAAAGAAATCTCTAAAACAGGAAAATAATTAATTACTTAACTAAAGAATGATATTTATTTTATTGGGCACATACTCGTCGAAAGGAAATGCATCTGAGGGGAAAGGAAAAGTGTGAAATGTGCCATTTGCTGTCATTAGCACCTTTTAACCCAAAAAAAAAAAACAAAGGGTTAACAAATGTAGGGGGAAGGAAGGGGAAAAAAAAATAAGAAAGGGGGCCCAAAAGTGTACTTACGTGTTTTTTTTTTTTTTTTAGCCTGTCTTGAAGCGGTCGATGGATTTTTTTTTGGGGGGGGTGTGTCTGTGTTGCATGCCAAAGGTGCACGGCCCTCGCTGTCCCAGACTGTAAAGACTATGCGTACTCTATACAGTGGCTGACGGACCAAAAAACACGTAAAAGGGGGGAACACACGCTACAACGACGCTACACTTGTCTAAAAGGGGTTTTAAAAGCGCCGCGCGGAGGTAGGTCAGCTGCCCGGAGGGAGGGGCGGGCTGCCTTGGGGGGACCTTACGCGCTGGGACTTGCACGAAATCCCCGTCAAACGAGGTGAGATAAAAGATGTTTACCTCCGCCCTCGCTAGCGAAAGGTTATATTTGGGACTTTTGGATCCCGGGAAAACGCCACGTGGGCCCTGGTAACCGAAATAGAATTTCCCACCTGTAAAGAAATAGAATTATCCACATCGTATAAAATGTAAAAGGGCATAAATAAATTTTATTTGGGAAATTTTGAATTAATTTTTTTTGGGGAATGTTAGTTTTGGGGGTTTTTCAAAAATTTTTCTTTTTTTTTCAATCTCCCTCCCCCCAGGGCAAAGACTCGCTTTGTCTCCTATACCAGGTAATCCGAATCTCCATCCCCCAAAGCAATGACTCCCTTCGCCACCTTTGACAAATTATCATATTTCCTTTTTTTGAAAAATATTGAAATCTCCGAATTTTCACACAATGGCCCCCCAGTCATAGACTCAATCCGCCGCCTATGTGTGTGTGGGGGGGGGGGGGGGGGGGGTACATATATGTATACATATTATATATATATATATATATATATATATATATATATATATATATATATATATGCACATATACATATACATATATAAATATATATATATTCATTTATATGCATATATATATACATATACATATATATGTATATATGTTACATATATCTGCACACACACACACACACCCCATATATGCATATATAAATGCTATATGCATATATATAATTATATATATATATTTTATATATATATATATATATATATACACACACACATGCATATAAAATATATAATATATATATATATTATAAATATATATATAATATATATAAAATATATATATATATAATATATATATTTAATATGGCATTATATATATATATATATATTATAATATAACCATGCATATGTTATATATAATATATATTATATAATATATATATTATATATATATATATATATTTATCTAATATATATATATATATATATATATATATATAAATATATTGTGGAGGTTGTTCAAACCTCGTCCCTGAGAGACGTAGTAGAATCCAGACGGGGTGTCCAGATGAACTCCTTTTTAACCCCATTTTTTAAATCGCGTTGATCACGTTTTCTGTGTTTCGTTTCGTTATTTTAAGTAATGATTGATGTCTTTTATTGTTAAAGTTCTTAAAGTTTGCCTCTGTACTATTTTATTTAGTGTTTTTAGTGAGTTTGATCCTTTTATTTGTTCATTTTTAGTTTAACAATTATTTTTTGCGTTCTTATTTTAGCCCTTCCCTCGATTTATAGGCGATTATGACGGGGTTTGTCCATTTTATATTTTATATTGCATGTATTTTTATTCTAATTTCATGAGTTTATCCTGTAAATGTTTAATTATTGACATCGTCTTTTTAGCTTTTTAGTGGATTTAGTTAGTCAATGGCGTCAGTGCTTTTTATTAGCTCTATTTTTTATGGTTTTAATTATTTGTCTTAGCCTTTTTAATTTTTTATCATTCTCATTTGTTTTTCTACTTGGTATTTATTTTTTACATTTTAATTATGCGTATTTATGAAAATAATGAAAATGAAGGCAGTGACGTCTCCGAGACGTCTATGTATAAATACGGAACCGCCGAAAACAATGTAGAGAGATCTGTCTGAAGCTGTGTTTGTGTCACCCCCTCTGGATTTACTTCAGCCTGAGACGTCTCCAGAACAAAGGTTGTGCTGAGCAGACTTCCCGTTACTTACCTAAGCCATTTGCTGGACGCTGTCTTTTATATTTGTGTTTTATTGTGTTTTCATGTTTTTAGTGCTTTTAGACGTAATTTACACCGAAGCCCTTCGGGATTCGGCTCTTTCCGCTTAGTTTTTTAAACGTTCATTCGCCTTTTAAGTTTAATATATATAAATATATATATATATATATATATATATATATATATATATATATATATATATATATATATATATATATATTTATGTATGTGTATATGTATATGTATATGTATATGTGTGTGTGTGTGTGATTAACGAAGTTCTTTTTTTATATTGTGATATTTTAGTTAAATAACGTAATTTAGTATGTATTATTGTTTTACATCTTGTGCCCTGGAAGAAAAACCCACAATACAAAAACTAGATTTATTGACAGTTTTTGTATTGTGGGTTTTTCTTCCACAGTCTCAACACGGAAGAGTGTTTTTCTATTCATCTTGTGCCCTAAGCAGTTTCATCATTTCAGTATCTTTTAGTTCTTTTATTTTGTCGTATTTTTAATAATAATATGAGCAACATGGATTGCAGTTCACATTTTCCACGCCCAGGATTTGTATCATGTTGTTCAAGGGAGTGAACGGGGCCCTTACTTGCGTCCCTAAACCGTTTTCGCTTCACGAGACTGGGATTTAAGTTGGCATCCTCATTACAGACCTACAACCATTCTTGCAATGTATATATATAATAATATATATATATATATATATATATATATATATATATATTAATATATATACATATAGATAATATTATATTTTAATTATAAAATATATATATAATTATATATATATATATATAATATAATATATATATATATTATAATATAAAATATTATATATAAATTTT
>NC_051396.1:37991120-38003620 GCF_015228065.2 Penaeus monodon
CCTATAAAGGCTATGAACATGATAGAATTTAAAAAAACAAAATATCGAATTTTATTTGAAAGGATATGATAAAATAAAATTTCATGTTTTGAAATGTTCTTAAAAGCCGGTATCTGAAAGCAAGGGGGCATGGAAATAGGTGTTCTTTCTGCTGCGCTTGACCGTAAAATACCGCGCTTTTTTTTGAATATTCCCCCCTCGTATAATTTAAAATTTCAGGTGTCCCTTCCCGCTTTTTTTTCTTCTTTTTATTTCCCCCAGTCACATGAAAAAATTATGTCTTACTCTAAAATGTGTAAAACTTTTTTTCTGTGTGTTTTATCAAACCCAAAGGGGGTGATCATTAAAATTTAAATTTTTTCAAAACATTAATATTCGATTCTTTATATTAGCATTCCTTTTTTTAATATTTTTTTTTTTTTTTTACGAGGTGTCTCATTCTCGTTTTGAGAATTCGTTTTTACCTTATTTTTTTATTATCTTTTATTTTTTTTATTTTTTGTATTTTTTTCCGTTTGAACTGATTATTCAGTTATGATAATTGATTTTTTATTTTCTTTTATTTTTTCGGCACATCAAATAATTCCCTTTTACTGTTCATTTATTTTTCATTGGGTTTTTAATTTTTTAAATTATAAGAGGGGGGACTAGTTCTTAAAAATTTTACCATATGTTCAGTATTCTATTTTTTGTACTATCTTTTAGACGACCAGTGTACCTAACATTACTTAGAACATTAAAATTGTAGGGTTTTTTGAAAAAGTATGGGGAGAGGCCCTTTTTTGGGAGAAAGGAGGAGTTGACAAAAGCATGTTGAAATGACCTGGGGAAATGGAGTTTCATATCAGTAATTTTATTTACAAATGGTAAAGCTTTCATGAAAACTTTATATCTTTTTTTTCTTTAGGAGCAGTTGGATTTTGTGGAGGGGAAATATTTTTCTATCTAAAGATCTAGAGTCTTGTAAAAAAAAATTTTCAATTGCTATAAAAAAAATAATAAAAAAACTCTTTTTTTGTTGTCAAATTGTATCCAAGTGGGATTTTAAATACTCATTGATTAGAGTGGTGATACTTTTTCATTTTAATTTTTTCATCGGTGAGAAATTTTAATAGTTCTTTCCCCAAAAAAAATAATAAAGTAGGTTTTTCTGAAACCATTGTAACAGGCGTTTTCTTTGGATCCTGTGTCAAAAAAGGGAATTTGTTTTTTTTTTCTGTTTCCCCTTAACTTAATGTTTGGGGTGCTCCTTCAGGTATGCAAGAATTGTATGGGTATATATATATTTATATATATATATATATATATTATATATAATATATAAAATTTATATTTATTATATATATGTATGTATATATATACATATATATATATATAAATTATATATAATTTATCTATAAATATATATATATAATATATATAATTTTAATATATGGGTGGGGGTGTGGGGTGTATGTATATTCTTTAAATAATATATATATAATTATATATATTATTATTTTTTAAAAATATATATATATATATTATTATATATATATATATATATTGTATGTAAAATTTTTTAATATATATATAATATATATAATATTATATTATTATTATATATATAAATATATAATATTATAGTTTATAGTGTGTGCATGGGGGGCGGAAGCAGGGGGCAAAAGCGGCGCCCCTCTAGAAATAAAAATGGATCCCCCCCCCCCCCAAAATTGCTAAAAAAAAGTGTGTTTTACATTTGGTTTCACACTTTTCACACAGAATAATAAAAAAATACTATAATTATACAATTCTCTTTTTTACTAGAAGGGGTTCACCTTACAGTACCATGTTAGTTTCCCCATAAACTTGATTTTTTAAAAAGTTTTTTGGCATAGGTATAGTGGAGTAAGTATAAAAAGGACAGATTTTCCTGGGCCAGAAGCCTAACTTGGGGGTTCGAATGGAATATAATTTTTTTTTAAGAAAAATCGCCCTTCCTCCCCACCACAACAAAACACATTTTAACAACAAAAAATTTTTGAAACCAATGGGTATATTACTTCGGGTATTTTTTTTTAAAACGAGAAGTAAATCACTGATTGCTAAGTATATAATTAGTGAGAAACGGTCTGCCATGTTTTTGTGTGAAAGATCATAAAAACTATGCATTACTTCAAGCCGAAAATTTTTGTTTTTAAATTACACAGTTTATTATTTTTTATTGGAAATTTTTTCATAGGTACAGCCTACAGTTCTTTTCAAACATATGTAGGGAAAATAATAGCAATGAACACCTATGAGTTTTTGTTCCAGGCACGTTTTGGATGAAAAACTTTTAAAAACCACATACCGACCCAGAAAAAATCAAAATAAAGGGCAGGGGGAATTTATTTTCCCCTATAAAATGACAGCATTTTGTATAACATTATCAAACTTGTTTGTTTACTTCCGGAAATCGCCGGGAAAACTGCAGGGAATTGACTTTCGAGTCTACATCTGAAAAGGGGACTCCAGTTTAAATTTTGAAAATATTTATTAAATGTTGTGCGGGAATTTAAAACTGTTAACGGGTATAAAACCCAAACATTGGCTTGCGGGGGTATTCGGTTTCACTCTTTATTTCTGAAGTTGGGGACACACGAGTATAAGAAACGAGACATGTTATGATACGGGTAATCAGGGTATCGGTCGCAGCCAGCTCGCCCGGAGAGGGAGGGCGGAGCGGACCCTACCGTTCGGGTGCTTCACACGAACTCCCGGTCAAACGGGTGAGATTCAGAGGGGGACCCCCCCCTCGCGAGCGAAAGGTTATTTTTGGGGGACTTTGGATCCAGTGGAAAACACCACGGCCCCAATGGTAACCAAATGAATTACCCATCCTTAACGAAACAGAATTATCCACATCTTATATTGTCGGCCACCTACTCGCCCTCGCCCTAAAGGCGCCTTCAAGGGGGACCTAACTTGGCTGGTGTCTCGTTCTCGGCGTCGCCCCTGGTGCATCCTTGGGGGCAGTCGCCCCTGTCTCCTCATCCTCCTGGTCCCGTGTTTTTTGTCCGTCCTCGTGTCCACACTTCCTCGAAAGTGCCCAGGTCCCCCTTTTGATTCGGATTCGTCAACCCTGGAGCCTGTCCGGCCTTTTCTCGCCGGCTCCCGTCCACACCCCCTACAGATCTCGTCCAGGTCCTTCTCGTTTCCACACGTCTTCTTTTCTCCCCGGGATCTAGGGGCGTGGGGCAGGGGCAGCATCTCGGGGCGGCTATACCTGCCTAGGGTCCTGGAGTTACCAGATTGCAGGCGTCCGCCAGGCGTCGCCTTGCACACATTCCGGGGCGACTGGTCCCTGCGGCAAAGGTGCTGGTTCGCTGGATCTACGGGGAGCCCGGCAGGCAACCCCCGTCCACTACCGGGGACGGCTTAACACTTTTTTCGACGAAAATTTTGGCCCGGGGGCCCTATGGCGATTTCGATGACGCCCTTTTCCCACGGCATCCTAAGGTGACCGAACGCTGCAGGTTCCCTTCGTGCCGGTCGGTCCGACTGAAAAATTATAGTCGGGGAACCAGACCTACACGAAAGGGGCCAAGAAAAGAAAAGAGAAAGGCAACAGGGAAGGGTGTTATCTACCCTAAGCCGGTTTATTTAAAAAAAAAATTGCGGTTTTTTAATGTTGGTTTTTAATTTATTTTTCGTCTTTTTTTCATTTTGTGTTTTATTTTCACTAAGATAAAGAAGAAAACAGAAGAGGGAGACTCGTAGCGGCCGATAACCGGCTTGAACTACCCACCGTCTCTGATGATATGAGGTAGATAAGGGAACGCAAGGCATCCGGAAGTTTTATTTAAACCCAGTGTCCCACGAGAAGAAATAGATGTAACTTGTAATGTAAAAACCCAATCGTCACGAGGACAAAATTGCGGGCTAAAGAGATACATAATAAATCTTTACGCCGGCACAAAGACAGAACCAAACCTTATTAATGAAAGGGTCATTATTTTTTGTCCTGCGTGTGTGAGTGAGGTGAATGTGTGTGTATGGTGTGTGGTGAAGCTAGCGTGAATGGAGGTAAGGCGAGAGTGACCTCACACAGAGAAAAACACAAACACAAAAATTAAAAATTCAGTATAACAAAATGAAGTACATTAGCAATGCTACGTTTAAATTATTTCCTACCACATTGAATTCAACATTTAATGATATGCGCAAATGTACGCATGAATGAATGGTACATGAAAAAAATATTTGCAGCTATTTTAAAAAGCAAAAATTTTTCGGGTCGAAATCTAAATGCCGAGGGACATGTTAGCTAGGCATGCCCGACCTCTTAAAACTCATTAACGGGGGGGGTCCTTACCCAAATGCGTATATGATGAGGCGCTCGAGCCAGGGAAAATAAATAACCGCCCTCTTCTGCGTATCTGTGATGGGGGCCTTGCAAAATTCCCCGAGGGTATAAAATTTTCACGGGAAACACAAAATGCTTGGGGGGTTTCCCAAAAAATCAAACGCTTGAAGGGTAGAAAGGTGGATTAATAAGGAAATGATTTTTTGCTTTAAAAACCCAGTCCTACTTTTAAATTTAAAGGACATAACTGCGGGTCACAACCCACTCAAAAAGTGCCGAACAATACTTTGGTTTATTATACCTACTTTCGAACAAAAGAGCGCAGATCTATTAGGCGTTTTCGCAACCCCGGGGCATATTGGGCAAAATTCTGTGCACTATGATTGGGGAAAGATCCTACGCTATATTCAAAAAAATGAATTTTTAATGAAATTGCGTTACAAGCATCGTTCTAGCGGAAAAGAACGTGCCCAAAACAATGTAAAAAATGCAATGGTTAATTTTCCCAGGCGCAACAAAAATAACAACCAAAATTTAAAGGGAACCAAGCTGTCAATTTTACCTTCCCATGTCGCACCGACCGGAAAAGAGAAATGAGGGCAGGTCAAAAACGGGGAAAAAAACCTTTTTCTAATCCCAAAAAGTGACCGCACGAAAAAAAAGGCGGGCAGGTCGGGGGGGGGGGAAAAATAAATGATATTCGTGATAAAATAAAAAACCGAAAAGCGTTAAATTTGTTGCAGATGAAACAAAAGAATCTCTAAAAACGAGAGAAAATAATTAATTACTTAACTAACGAATGAATTTATAATTTATTTGGGCCCTCTCGATCGCACGGAATGCGTCTGAGGTGAAGGAATAGTGTGAGAATGTGCCCCTTTGCTGTCATTACACCTTTTAAAAAAACAAAAAAAAACAACGGCTTAACACATGTAGGGAGAAGGAAGGAAAAGAAATAAAAAGGGGGCCCAAACGTGTACTTACGGGTTTTTTTTTTTTCTTTTCCATGTCTTTAAGCGGGCGGGTGGATTTTCTTGGGGGTGGTGTGTCTTTTTGCATGCCAAAAGGGTGCAAAGGGCCCCGCTGTCACCAGCTGTAAAAGACTATGCGTACTCTAGTACGTGGCTGACAGGGACGCAAAACACACGTAAAAGGGGGGGGAACACCCTAAAAACGACGCTACGGGCTTTTCTAAAGGGGTTAAAAGCGCCGCGCGGAGGTCACGGTCAGCTGCCCCGGGGGAGGGGCGGGCTGACCTTGGGGTGACCCTTTGCGCGCTGGGGGTCTTTGCACGAACTCCCTGTCAAACGAGGGGGGATAAAAAAGAGTTACCTCCGCCCCGCTGACGAAAGTTATATTTTGGGGCTTTTGGATCCAATGGAAAACAGCCACGTGGGCCACTGGTAACCGAAATAGAAATTATCCAATTCCGTAAAAGAAATAAATTATCCACATCGTATAAACTGTAAAGGACAGTAAATAAAGTTTTATTTTGGAACTTATTGAATATATATTTTTGTGCAGAATGTTATGTTTTGGTATTTTACAAATATGTCTTCTTTTGATTTTCGAATCTCCCTCCCCCCAGGGCAAAGACTCGCTTTGTCTCCTATACCAGGTAATCCGAATCTCCATCCCCCAAAGCAATGACTCCCTTCGCCACCTTTGACAAATTACAATTTCCTTTTTTTGAAAAAAAATTTAAATCTCCCAATTTTTTCACAATGGCCCCCAGTCATAGACCAAACCGCCGCCTATGTGTGTGTGGGGGGGGGGGGGGTAATAATGTATACAAATATATATAATTATTATATATAATATAATATATATATTTTATATGCCCAAAAATACTATACATATTAAATAATATATATTCATTTTATGCATATATATATACATATACTATATATGTATTATATAAAAATTTTTATAATTTTATATATTAAATATATAATATAATATATATATAAATTTTTGGTATATGTATATGTATTTTTATATATGGTATATTGTAAAAACTCAACACACACACACCACCATATATGCAAAATATAAATAAATTGCATTTTAATATTAATATATTTATATATATAATATATATATATATATATATATATATTAAATATATATATATATAATATAATATAAAATTATATTTTATATAATATATATTATAATTTTTTATGGGATATATATATATATAATAAATTAATATATATATATATATATATATATATATATATATATATAATATATATTTATTATGAGAAATATATATATATATATATGAATATTACTTATATAGATATAATATATACTATATATATAATAGGATATATATATATATAATATATATAATATATGCATATATGCATTTATATATGCATATATGTGTGTGTGTGTGTTGTGTCAGATGAATGTATACATATTACATATTATATACATATACATATACATATAAATTAGATATATATATATATATATATATATATATATTATATATATATATAGATATATATATATATATACATTATATATGGTATATGTATATTATATGCATATAATGAAATATATATATATTTTTTTTATATTGTATATGTATATGTGGCATATATATATATATAAATTATATATATATATATATATATATATATATAGAGTCTCTATATGTATACATATATTACCCCCCCCCCCCCCCACAACCCATAGGCTGCGGATGAGTCTATGACTGGGGGGCCATTGGTGAAAATTCGGAAGATTTCATATTTTTGAAAAAAAAAAAAACAAAAAAAAAGGAAATATGATAATTTTGTCAAAGGTGGCCGAAGTGAGTCATTTTGCTTTTCGGGGGATGGACGATTCGGATTACCTGGTATAGGAGCCAATGAGCGAGTCTTGCCCTGGGGTGTTGGGAGATTCGAAAATCAAAAGAAGACATATTTGTAAAATACCAAAACATAACATTCTGCACAAAAATATATATTCAATAAGTTCCAAAATAAAACTTTATTTACTGTCCTTTACAGTTTATACGATGTGGATAATTCTATTTCTGTTACAGGTTGTGGATAATTCTATTTCGGTTACCAGTGTACCACGTGGCTGTTGTTCCACGTGGAATCCAAGTCCCAAATATTAACCTTTCGCTCAGCAGAGGGCGGAGGTCACTCTGTTTTCTCTCACCTCGTTTTACATGGAGTTCGTGCTAATCCCACGCGCTAAGGTCAGCCCAAGGTCAGCTCGCCCTCTCCCTCCGGGCAGCTGACCGTACCTCCGCGCGGCGCTTTTAACACCTTTAGACAAGTCGTGTCGTCGTTTGTAGCGTGTGTTCACCCCTTTACGGTGTGTTTTGCGTTCTCTGTCAGCCACTGTACTATAGTACGCATAGTCGTTTTTACAGTCTGGTGACAGCGAGGGCCGTTGCATCCTTTTGGCATGCAACACAGACACACCACCCCCAAAGAAAATCCACTCGACCGCTTCAAGACATGGCTAAGAAATAAAAAAAACACGTAAGTACACGTTTGGGCCCCCTTTCTATTTCTTTTCCCTTCCTTCTCCCATACATGTGTTAAGCCGTTGTTTTTTTTTTGTTGGGTTAAAAGGTGCTAATGACAGCAAATGGCACATTCTTCACACTATTCCTTCACCTCAGATCGCATTTCGCGTGCGATCGAGTATGTGACCAATAAATATAAATATCATTCGTTAGTTAAGTACGTAATATTTTTCTCTCGTTTTTAGAGATTTCTTTTGTTTCTCTGCAACGAATTTAACGCGGTCGTGATTTTTATCTTACCGAATTCCATTTCATTTTTCCTCCCCCTCGCCCCGACCTGACCGTACCTTTTTCTTTCGCTTGTGGTCACTTTGATAGAAAAATGTTATTTTCCCGCCTTGACCTGACCTCACTTCCTCGTTGTCCGGTCGGTGGCGACATGGAAAGGATCAATTGACAGCTTGTTCCCTGTAATTTGGTTGTTTTAAGTTTTGTGACGCCTTGGGAAATTAACATTGCATTGTTACATTGCTTTGGTGACACGTTCGGTCGGCGCTAGAACTGCTTGTCAAACGCAATTTCATTAAAATTCATTATTTTTTGGAATATAGCTTATGATCTTTCCCAATCATATGGCAACAGACAATTGCCCAATATTGCCCCGGGTTGCGTAAACGCCTAATATATCTGCGCTCCGTTGTTCGAAAGTAGGTATATCAACCGCAGTTATTCGTTCTGCACTTTTTGAGTCGTGTCACCCGCAGTTTATGTCCGTTAATTAATGTTAGGGACTAGGGATTTTTAAGCTAAAATCATTATTTCGCTTATTAATCACACCTTTCTCACCCTCTCAAGTCGCTTGCATGTTTTGTTACACCCAAAGCATTTGTGTGATTGCGTGAAAATTATATATCCTCAGGGAATTTTTGGCAAGCGCCCATCACAGATACGCAGAAGAGGGGCAGGTTTATTTATTTCCCTGGCTCGAGTGCCTAGTCATATACGGCATTTGGTATAGGATCCCCCCCCGTTCAATGAGTTTTAATGAGGTCTGGCATCCTACTAGACATGTACCTCGCAGTTCATTTCTGACCCCTAAAATTTTGCTTGTTAAATAGCTTGCAAATATTTTTTTCATGTCACCATTCATTCATGCGTACATTCTGTCGCATATCTTAAATGTTGATTCCAACTGTGGGGTAGTTGAAATAATCTTAAAGCAGCTAGCATTGCTATGTCTTCAGTTTTTGTTTATACTGAACGTTAATATTTTGTGGTTTGTGATTCATTCTCTGGTGTTGAGTCCACTCTCGCCTTACCTCTCATTTCACGCAGCTGTCACTCACACACCATACACACACATTCACCTCACTCACACACGCAGACAAAGATAATACCCTTTCAATGAATAAGGTTGGCTTCTGTCTTAGTGCCGCGTAAAGATCTATTATGTATCTCCTTTAGCCCGCAATTTTGTCCATCGTGACGAGTGGTTTGTAAATGTACAAGGTTAACTCTATTTCTTCTCTGTAGGACTACTGGGTTCAGTAAATCTTCGCGGATTGCTCCGTTGTCGGTCCCTTATTCTACTCTCATATCTATCAGAGACGGTGGTAAGGTCAAGCCAGGTCTAGCGGAACGCTACTGACGTCTCCCTCTTCTTTTTTCATTCTTTATCTTAGTAAAATAAAACACAAAATGAAAAACGACGAAGATAAAATTAAAAACCAACCATTAAAAAACCGCATTTTTTTTTAAAATAACCGGCTAGTGGTAGA
Source organism: Penaeus monodon (assembly GCF_015228065.2). Classification (NCBI taxonomy): domain Eukaryota; kingdom Metazoa; phylum Arthropoda; class Malacostraca; order Decapoda; family Penaeidae; genus Penaeus; species Penaeus monodon. The sequence continues at coordinate 38,000,725 of NC_051396.1, forward strand.
TAACACCCCTTCTTCTCTGTTGCCTTTCTCTTTTCTCTTACTCTGGCCCTTACGTGTATGGTCTGGTTCCCCGACTATATATTGCAGTCGGCCCGACAACGGCACCGAAGGATACTGCAAGCAGTTCCCCGTCCACCTTAGGATGCCGTGGAAAGGACGTCATCGAAGATCCGCCATAGGCCGCGGACCAAGATTTTCGGCAGAAAAATGTGTTTAAGCCGTCCCAGTTATGGATCGGGCTCTTGCCTCCGGACTCCCCGTAGATCCCAGCGACCAGCACCTTTTTGCCGCAGTAAACCAGTCGCCCCAGGATGCTGTGCATAGCGACGCCTGGCGGGACGCCTGCATATCTGGTAAACTCCAGGAGCTCATAGCGCAGGTATCAGCCGCCCCGAGATGCTGCCCCTGCCCCGACGCCCGTAGATCCGGATGAGGATTACGAAGACGTGTGGAAGCGAGAAGGACCTGGACGAGATCCTGTGAGGACGTGTGGACAGGACGCCGGCGAAGTTAGGCCTGGACGAGGGACTACGAGGAGTCTAAGACGAATCCGAAGTCAAGGAGGAACTGTGCGACACTTTCGAGGACGTTGGGACATCGCGGACGACAGATTACCCGAGGACCAGGAGGATAGGACGACGGGACGAGCTGCCACAAGGATGCACCAGGACGACGCACGAGAACGAGACGACCAGCCAAGTTAGGTCACCCTTGAAGGCGCCTTGAGGGCGAGGTGCGAGTAGGTGGCCGAGCAATATAAGATGTGGATAATTCTGTTTCTGTTACAGGATGTGGATAATTCTATTTCGGTTACCATTGGACCACGTGGCTGTTTTCCACGTGGATCCAAAAGTCCCAAATATAACCTTTCGCTCAGCGAGGGTGGAGGTCACATCTGATATCTCACCTCGTTTGACCGGGAGTTCGTGTGAAGCACCCGAAGCGGTAGGGTCAGCTCCGCCCTCCCTCTCCGGGCGAGCTGGCTGCGACTCGCATACCGTGATTACCCGTATCACTAGACATGTCTCGTGTTCTTATACTGCGTGTGTCCAACTCTCAGAAATAAAGAGTGAAAGCCGAATACCCCTGCAAGCCAATGTAATAGGGTTCTATACCCGTTATACAGTTGTAAGTTCCCTGCACAACATTTAATAAAGATATTTTCAAAATTAATCTGGAGTCCTTTACAGATGTAGACTGCGAAAGTCAATTCCGCTGCAGTTCCAGGCAGATTCCAGGAAGTAGAACAAACAAGTTTGATAATGTTATACAATATGCTGTCATTTTATAGGAGATATAAACTTCCTCTGCCCTTTATTGGTGATTTTATCTGTGTCGGTATGTGTGTTTAAATGTTTTTCATCCAAGACGTGCCTGGAACATAACTCATAGGTGTTCATTGCTATTATTTCCCTACATATGTTCTGATACTGATACTGTAGGTCTGTACCTATGAATATACCAATAAACAAATAATAAACTGTGTAATTTAAAAACAAAACTTTTCGGCTTGAAGTAATGCATAGTTTGATGATCTTTCACACAATAACATGCGCATGACACAGTTCTCACATAATTATATACTTAGCACATCAGTGTATTCACTTCTGCGTTAAATAAATAATACCCAGAAGTAATATACCCATATGGCTTTCACAATTTATGTGTGTTAACTGTGTTTTGTTGTGGTGGGTGAGGAAGGGCGATTTGCTTAAAAAATAAATTATATGTCCATTCGAACCCCGATAGTTAGGCGTTCATGAGCCCAGGAAAGTCTGTCCTTTGTTATACTATACTCCACTATACCTATGCAATACTTTTAATAAATCAAGTTCATGGAAACTAACATGTGTACTGTAAGAGTGATACCCATTCTAGTAAAATGAGATATTGTATAATTATAGTATATTTTTATTATTCTGTGTGAACGTGTGAAACCAAATGTAAAGCACACTTTTTTCAGCAATTTCTGGGGGGGGGGGGGGGCCATCCAGTTTTCATTCTAGAGGGGCGCTCGCTTTTCTGCCCCCTGCTTCCGCCGCCTATGCACACACATATAAACGTATATATATATTATATATATAATATATATATATATATATATATATATATATTATATATTTTTTATATATATATATATAAAATATATATATATATATATATATATATATGTATATATATACATACATATATATATATATATATATATTATATATATATTATATATATATATATATATATTATATATATATATATATATATATACCCATACAATTCTTGTCATACCTGAAGGAGCACATCCAAACATTAAGTTAAGGTGTGAAACAGAAAAAGAAAACAAACTTCCCTTTCTTGACACACTGGTATCCAAAGAAAACGCCTGTCTACAATGGTTTACAGAAAACCTACTTTCACTGATTTTGGAATGAACTATTAAAATTTCTCACCGATGAAATATAAAATGAACAGTATCACCACTCTAATCAATAGAGTATTTAACATATGCTCCACTTGGATACAATTTGACAACAAAATAGAGTTTTTGATTATTTTTTTCAGTAGCAATTGACATTTTTTTTTACAAGACTCCTAGATCATTCTTAGATAGTAAACTATTCCCATCCACAGAAATCCAGACTGCTCCTAAAGAAACAAAGTATATAAAGTTACATGAAAGCTTCACCATTTGTAAATAATTACGTGATATTGAAACATCCATTCCCACAGGTCAGTTTCAACATTGCTTTTGTCAACTCCTCCTTTCTCCAAGAAGAGGATGCCTCTCCCTCAGTACTATGTTCAAATACCGTACATATTTTAACTGTTCTAGACGTAATGTTAGGTACACTGGATCGTCTAAAAGATAGTACAAACATAGAATACTTGAACATATGGT
>NC_051396.1:38019796-38024206 GCF_015228065.2 Penaeus monodon
TCGGTCGGTGCTGCGGAAGCACATACCTGGCTGATGTCTAAGCTACTACAGTGTGGCCGGCTGTACACATTGTACAATTTCAGGGGCCCCCCGGACAGCTGAATCTCGACGGCAAGAGATTCAACATCTTCTCCACAGTGTGGTGCATCGGCTATTGCTCCCAGCACTAGGGAATTGTTGCTTTGACCAGGGTGATCAGGCCTCTTTTGCCATCGGTACGTGGCAACGCGTAGACGTGATACCCGGAGAAGCGAACAGGTTCCGCTGTTAATGTCTCCTGGAGCATGATGATGTCAATGCTCTTTGATCGCACTATTGCGTGGAGGATGGCACTCCTTGAGGAGAAGCCACAGATGTTCCACTGCAGAATACTTAGATTACGTGCCATGATGATACTAATTAATAGTTACATCAGAGACATCGTCGTATTCGGATTGACAGTCGGAGTCTGACAACTCCATTGTGAGATCCTCACTGCTTGAGGGGTCTCCTTCGGCTGTCAGGCTATCCCTGGGTCCACTGGGGGGTGGAGAGCCATTGGTAGCTCTCACTTGAAGTGTTTGGCCTTTTCTCTGGCCAGGCTGTTTCTGTGCATTGGCTGGCCTTGCCTGGGCAGGGTGAGCTTGTTCTGATTCAGTTTCTGGCACTGAATCAGCCTGGCTAGGCTCTGCCTGTGAGGGCATGGCCTGGGTTGGAGTGGGGAGGGGAGTCTCGACCTGGGGTGAGGGAGAGGATTGGGCTGTTTTGGCCCTCTCCATCTTCCTTCCCTTTACGCTTGCGACAGTCTGTTTCAATGTCGTCATGGCGATCTCGATTGCCTTCTCCGCCTCTTCCTTGGTCCTGGACAAGGATACTGCCACTGCTGTGACTACAGCAGTGATCAGGATCGACATGTCCCCCTCATCGAAGAGCATGTCTTCTGGATCTGGGGAGGACCTTGTGGTGCTGTTGGGAAATTTTCTTCCTGTGGTTCCTCTGCCCCTTGTTTTACTTGGGGGGAAATCCGGGTTTTTTGGAGCTCTCCGGTTTCGGCTGGGGGGCAGCTTCCTTCCTCTTAGGAGGTCGGGAAGCCTTTCGCTTTTGTTCCTCCCCCAGAAAGTAGGTGCCTGGGGGGGCAGGAACAAAGTCTGGTCGCTTCTTAGCAACCTCTTGCCGTTTGAGAGCCGCCTCTTTCCTGACAGAGCAAGCCAGGCTCCAGGCGTGATGCCTTTTGGCACAGTTAGGACATTTGGCTGTTGTGTCCTTCTTTTCTTTGTATGGTGGTGTCCGTACTTCTGGCACTTGAAACACCGCAGTGGTTCAGGCACATACGTACGTAAGTGGTAGGTACCCCAGTTACCCAGATCAAGGGTAGAGCTTGGGCTACCTTTCATGGTCACCAGGACTTGCCTGGTTGGAGTCTTCCCCTTTGACAATCGGGAAGCCTCCACGACCTGTGGGTGTGATGCGATCACCTCCACATCGTATGAGACTGAGAAGCCAAGTAGCACCATCTTGACCCTCTTTTCCTCGGGATTCAGTGGCGAGAGGCTCACTTTCCTCCCATCTTTTAGCTCCTTTGTTTCTCCCGCAGGAAACAAAGGGTGGGCCCGATCTTTGGGCATGATGATCAGCCCTGATCTCGTGCAACCCGGATCGACAGCCCGGATTTTGCGCTGGCTCTCCAATGTCCTGACCATTTGGTAGGCATTGTCGAAGCCTTTAGGTTTGACGGGGACCTTAAACTGAGGGAAATGCCTTGAGGGTCCAGACTTGCCATCAGAGTCGGTCTCCGGCCTCGGACGCTTCGGTCCGCCCTTTTGGCTGTGGGGCTTGTTCGTGGGGGCACCAGGTGTTTCGGCTGGTTCAGCTGGTGCTCCTGATTCGGTCAGTGGGGTCGTCTGAGGGGTGCTCAGAGGCCTTCCTGGTCTGGGTGCTGGCCTGGAGGGGCCAGCACGAGAGTCCATCTGTTGGACAATCTGGTGGACAGACATGTTCTTACATGCTTTTTCTGTCTTGTCCACCATCTTGGCAGCAGGCATGACAGTGTCATCCTGTGCTCGGGGTTTTCTTTTGCCACCCGGAGGCACGTATGGCTTCAGGGTGGCTGCCGCGGTCTGGGCCTTGCACGGGTCGTCAACATTGTCATCTGTTTGTGGGGGATTTTTAGATTGATTTTCCATATACTTGGCAGTGCTTCATCCACTCACGCCCCCACCCACCACGGAGTCCAATAAGGGGAAGCTGAGTGTTAGAACCAATAACTAACAGCAACAGGGGTGATGAGTGGATATACGCAGCCAATTAGCCGTTTGCAGTGGTACACACGGACGGTGTGGGTACCAACGGCAGCATGACTGCTTGACCCTAGCCTCCCGAGGGAGACCAGCCGATTGACCTGACTGGGCCTGGATCAGGCCGCCTGTCTTGCCAGAATAGAGGAACAAAGAGGCGTGTTGCTAGCCGCAGGGCGGACTCGTGCACGGCATTGCTCAACCTCCAGGACTCCCGTCTGCCAGCTCACAAGGATGCCACGCACGGCAAACACGTGGGTAGATGTCAACCTCTGGGAGTAGCCCAGAGGGGATGTTCTTCCGCCTACAGGACATCATTGATGGGAACACGTCGTCCGGGAAACTCAAGTCACGGGAGTCGCACCTGGACGCGATCCGTCTGCCCAAGGACCCGTCGCAGCGGAAAACTTGTAGAAGACTCCTGGGGAACGGCCGTCGGAAGAAGCAGGCGCGGTCGAGGAAGCCTCAACCGACGGTGAAAACCACGCCAGCAACTGCACGTAAGTCGGAGGAGTTAGCCGCCGTTGCATGTCCGCTTGGAAAACTGTTGCGTGCGGGATGTGCCCCCGAACGACCAGTTGGTGTGGGATGCACGCCCAAAGATATGATGAGCATCAGGCTGTCGGAAGAGCTACCTGCCGAAGTCGCACCGGAGGAGCCGCCTGCCCAGGACGCGCCGGATGAGTCGTCGCCTGCCCAGGACGCGCCGGATGAGTCGTCGCCTGCCCCAGGACGCGCCGGATGAGTCGTCGCCTGCCCAGGACGCGCCGGATGAGTCGTCGCCTGCCCAGGACGCGCCGGATGAGTCGTCGCCTGCCCAGGACGCGCCGGATGAGTCGTCGCCTGCCCAGGACGCGCCGGATGAGTCGTCGCCGTGCCGTGGGATGCCCGCCCGAGGAATTGGTGGGCATCGTACCACCGGATGATCTACCTGCCGAGGACGCGCAGGAGGAGCAACTGGTGGGTGCGAGACATGCACCCAAACGACCAGTTGGAATGGGATGCCCGCCCAAGGGTCTGGTGGGCAACGGACTGCCTGCCGAGGGCATGCCGGAGGAGCTGCCTGCCGAGGGCATGCCGGAGGAGCTGCCTGCCGAGGGCGTGCCGGAGGAGCTGCCTGCCGAGGGCATGCCGGAGGAGCCGCCTGCTCCGCTGGATCCTCTCTCTCCCACGCTCCTGATTGTACATATTTGCTTATTTGTATATGTGTAGTGTAATTTAGTGGCTTTAGCAGTAAACCTTTTCGTATGTTTCCTCTGGTGTTTTTCCGTTGACCTTGACCGTTCTGATTCCTTCGTCTTTTTTACAAGTCGAACCCTGACAGTGAGTGTGTACGTTTCTCCGTGTTAGCTTATGTGTATCTGTTGATGTGTGTGTGTGTGTGTGTGTGTGTGTGTGTGTGTGTGTGTTGTGTGTGTGTGTGTGGAACGATGTTGAAAATCCCGGAGGAACAGCTGTAGTTCCGTGTCCCGCGCCCCAAGGGAGCAGCGGAGGCTTGTCAGTGGGCCGTGAGATTGACTTTCCTGTTAAGTAACAAATCTAGCAGGAGGTTCAGGGGACACTATAAAGGTATATGTCCATAAAGTGTACATATGGTTGAATATCGTACAGTCGTAATGTGTCATTCTTTCACAAAGCTTAGTCTTAGGTCTATGATTTAATATTTTCGCAGACATAGGTGGTCCTCAAATATGTGTGTGTGTCTGTATCGAAATCTCTAATTCATTTAATTACAATGGATCACATCTTCTGGAAAACGTTCCTTTCGGACGCTGGAACGGAGGGATGAAATAACATATTGGCAAAACACGCGATATGTTACAAAAATTGTTTGAATATAACAAAATTTAATGGTAAAAAAATGAATAAATTAGTGAATTGTTAGTTAGACTGATGACTGCTGAATTTAATATTTTGGCTGGTTATTTAGGGTGGAGTGCCGATGGTGGAGATGTGGTACAGGATCCGTTCTTTCTGCAGACGAGCTGGCGTTTTCTTCTGTTCAGGGGCGGGATTTACTAACGCATATACGAGATCGCTTGAGGTTTTTTTACATCGTAAATCAAGCTACTTTCCCCGTTTCTCGCAACGAGTGTAATTCAAAACCTTTCCCAGCACGTCCCCCCTAAAAAACCCC
>NC_051396.1:38034306-38036806 GCF_015228065.2 Penaeus monodon
GTCTTGATAAAGAGTCAGTTGCTAAAAGGGGGATATGTGTTAACAATTAGTCAAAGCCTTCTTTTTGTACAAGTGTGTTGATTTTTGAAGATAGAAATAGTTTACATGGGTCTTTAACTGTTTTCACCACGACAGCAACTAGTGACATAGTGAAAATTATAGGTGAAGGATGTTAAGACATACCAGTATTTCCTGATTTGGCATCTTGTATATTAAGTTTTCAGAAAATATTAAAGGGAGATCGAGTAACAATTTTTATTCAGTGTCGACGTAAAGATATTTTCTCTTTGTAGAGATTTAAGAAAATATATGCGTGTATTACTTAAAAAGTGGTGCCGAATGTGCAAACAAATTTGTTCCCGTTGAAATCGTTCTTTTTCTTCCTATATACGTGTAGCCAGGTTCTATAGACTATTCGGGGAGGGGGAGTAAATTGCTGAAAAGCTAGTCCACCTTCTGTGTTGATTCGTCTTTTCTGATATCATCATAAAACGGGATGTATTGTTATGCGCCCTCTTATGGAAGGATAACGCTCGTCTGCATATAGTTATACATAGGGGCCCTTAAGGAAAACTAATTATATTTCCTAAGTTGCTTTTGTAGATATAAAACATCGCGAAATGAGGCAAGAACATTTTAGGAAAACTACTGCATTGTCCCTTGAGGTTAATTAGCAAAACATAACTGAGTCAACACGTGGGACAGGTGGTGACGCTAGTTGGTAGATAATCAGGTGTTCAGGCGTAAATATGAAGGGGAAACCCACCTTTGCCCTGGCACAGATACCTTGAAAACACTATTAATGCTCTCTAAATGGAATAAAACCAGCGTCTTTTCAATCTATTAGGTAATTAACCTGTTAGTTTTATAAGTATGAAAGGTGCAAACATATGAAATATTGGTTTATCGCATTTACATTTATACAGAAAAATTAAGCCTTTTATTTGTGTTATCGTCTCTTAGGACGTGTGTTTGTATAAGCTTGAAAGTCATAATAAGGTACAAGAATTTCATGATCCTTTTCAATGAACTATATTCTCATTATGAAGAAAACTTTGGATGTAAGACGACTAGTATAACATTTTAAAAAAGATGAGAGGAGGTCGCAAGCTTATCAATCGTTAGGGTCCTCTCCCTTCGAGGGGTTTTTGTTTTTTTGATTATGACAGTTTCATTTTTAGGAGAGGTGGTTTACTGTCTGTAACATGGTCAATTATCGATCTAGGTACAAGTTCAATCACGATGAATATTGCGGGGGAGGGGGGGGAGGGGAGGGGAGGGGGTGATGATGGAGGTGGGGGTCATCAGTGACCCTGGCATCGGGGATCATATTGATCGTGTCACGCTCATTAGCTATAGGTGTGATCACTCCCGTAACACTTCAGTGAAGGGCTGTATTATCTCCTTAAGCAGGACTTTTGACTGTTTTTTTGCTTCTTCTTTTTCTTACTGTATTGCTTTGTAATGAGGTATGGAGGAATGTGGGGCAGGGCGGTAGGAAGGGAAGGAAGGGTCACCTGTTCTCAGGTCAACACCTTGATTTGGTCATTACCTGGACTGACTTCTATCCGTCCTGCGGGTTTGGGGTTTTTTCCCCTTACGCGGTTATTTGTTATTGGTTATGAGGGGTGATCACTCGCCTGTAACACGGTCATTTGTCGAGTCAGTTACAAGGTCAAACAATAGTTATACATATGGGTCTTATGGGAAAGTTGCATTGTAGATTGTAAAAAATCTAGAAATGAGGCCCGGAAACATTTTAGGAAAAACACTGCATTGTCCCTTGAGGTTAATTAGCAAAACATAGCTGAGTCGACAAGTGGGGGCAGGTAGTGACGCTAGTTGTTAGATAATTAGATGTTCATGCGTAAATACGAGGGGGAAATTCGTCTTTGACCTGGTGTAGATACCTTGAAAACCCTATTAATGCTCTCAAAATAGAATAAATCCAGCGTCTTTTCAATCTATTATGTAATTAACCTTTTAGTTTTATAAGTATGAAAGGTGCAAACATATGAAATATTGGTTATCGCATTTACATTTACACAGAAAATTTAAGCCTGTTATTTGTGTTATCGCCTCTTAGGATGTATGTTTATGTAAGCTTGAGAGTCATAATAAAGCACAACAAGAATTTCATGATCCTTTTCAATAAACTATATTTTTATTATGAAGATGTCTCTGGGATGTAAGAACTGCTCCCACCCGCCTACCTCCCGCCCGCCCAACAATATCAATAGTTGCCAGCGTGGAAATATTGCCGCCAATGGTATTTAAAGCCCTGTTTAGTCGTTTGGTGAGTGAACAGTGAGTGACAATACGCCGGGAAGAAAAGATATTCAATGGAGAAACTCACCTACACTACTAATAATAAATCATCGCCACCTGGAGATATCACCGCAATGAAGAAACGGGTTAAGTTCCGTAATCCACTGGTGACAGACTGTCATTTAAGAGGAGGGATGATCATTCGTCTGTAACAGGGTCAATTCTCGATCCA
>NC_051396.1:38129306-38148608 GCF_015228065.2 Penaeus monodon
GTGGTTTGGAGCACTGATACCAGGAGCCAAAAATCCTCATTCTCTAGGATCTACCAAAGTTGTGGAGAAGGAGGCTGTTCTCGCTCCTGGGATCAGCTCCCTAGCCATGGGGACCAACAAATATCTCGTAGCCAAATCAGATACAACCAGGTGTTGTATTGCATTCCCTAGTACAATGTAAATATCTCGCCGGGAGCAACCGCCTGCCACTGATGTGAGTTTGATGTAGAATACCTCTTTCACATCGAGTTTGAAAACATCAGTAGGAGAGTACACAGCAATCAGAAACACAAAGCCAAAAGCACGCTTTAGTCTCAATGCCATAATATCCTCATCAACTGGAGTAACCTGCACTACCAAAGGTTAGAGTCGGCTGGAGGTGGCTATGGCTACCCCCTGAAGATGGTGACCAGTAGTAGGTGTACCCATCCATCCGAATCGTGCTACCAGGTTTTCCCACCTCCGAGAGGACAGCTACCTCAACCTCCAACCTCTTCAGTTCCCTCAATAGCAGGGTAATCTATCATGCTACTTTAAAGACCGATCTTCCAGGCTTCCCTACCCGGACAGGTAGAAGTTTGAGGGGGACGGGCTGTGGGGCCCTTGAGCTTTTCCCCACAGCCCTCACACTGGGTAGGAGCTGCCTGGACACAGGTGAGACGAGTAACCTCTACTCCCATCCTGCGCCCCAACAGTTGCCCTTTCAACGGGGCCCACAATCCACTTCACTTGCTAGGTGAGAGTGTCAGTACTCCCAGCATCACCGTTTATATTATTCATTGCCTTTGGGTTTGTATTTGGGGGGAGGACTGGGAAGGTCCTCTGACCTCTAAGCTGCAAGCGAGAAGGCATGAAAGGCAATTGCAGCAAACCTGAGCATGAAGCACCCATTATGATAATAATGATAATGATAATTATATGAAAAAAAAAATGAATAACATAAAAAATTATATCAATAATAACAGTAATAGTGATAATGATGATAGTGATCATAATGATGATGATAACAATAATACTGATAATATTAAAGATGGAAATGATATTAAGAACAATAATGACAATAATAGTAATGGTAATGAAAATAGAATAATGATAGTAATGATAATTAAAATAAAATAATGATATTCATAATAATAACAATAACCATAATTATTGTAATATGAAGATAATAATAATAATGGTAATAAGAAAAAGAATAAAGACAATTAGATTAATAATAGTAACAATAAAATTTTTATTAAATAAAAGTAGTAGTAATAATAATCATAATGACTATAACTACAACAATAATACTAAAATACTGATAATAATTATGGAGATAATGATTGTAATGATAATGATACTGATAATGATGATGATGATAATGATGATTATGATGATGATGATGATGATGTTGACAACGATAACGATAACGATAATAATGATAATAACAATGATAATAATAATCATTATTATTATTATTATTATAATGATAAAAAAAAAAATATTAATAATAATAATAATAATTATGCTCATGATGATAATGATAACAATGAAGATGATCATAATGTAGTATACATAATAATAATGATAATAATGATAATAATTTAATGATGATGATGATGATGATAATAATAATAATAATGATAATAATTTAATGATGATGATGATGATGATGATAATAATAATAATAATAATGATGATAATAAAAAAGTAGTAATAATAATAGTTATAATAATAATAATAATAATAATAATAATAATAATAATAATAATAATAACAATAATGGCAATGATTATGATAAATGATAGTGATGATATGATAAGTAATAGTAATAATAATTATAATGATGATGAAAATAGTAATGAAAATATAAATGAAAATTTAAATTACTATATATATAACACCAATAACAACAATAATGATAATGATAATAATGATAATGGTAATAATGATAATGGTAATGTTGATTATGATAACAGTAAGAAAGAAAAGAATGGTAATATGAATTATAATAATTATAATAATAGGAATGATAATAGTAGTACTAGTGGTACTAGTAGGAGGAATAATACCAATAATGATAACAATAATGTCAATGATAAATATAGTAATGATAGTAATGATGATGATGGTAAGGAGAATCTGAATGACAGTATTCTTGATAAATTTATTATAGAAAACGGTTCCCATTCATTCATCCTGCATCTTCAACTACACCATATTATGTTTAAGCTAAAATAATAATAATAATAAGCTAACATAACAAGAAAGCTAAACCCATAGCAACGAATCTAACGAACGCATAAATAACCGAATAAACGGTAACATGATAATTGCAAAAAGTGTACGCAACCATGGCAACGGTTCGCCCACCTCCAGACTGTAAGCAGATATAAATGCTTTTGTAGCTATGTGGATACGGCATGCTTAGCGAACGCCCCCCTCTTTATTCTGTGCAAATTCTTCCATCTCTGATTAATGTAACTGTCACAGTATTGGTCGTGAATGAATAAGGGGGGAAGAAGACACACATGTTAGATAGGATAGGTGTGTTAACTTTATCTTTTATTTCTAAACGAGGACTAGTCATGGCTTCGGGAATGTTTACAGTCGATATTGTGAAACAAACGAAGTTAAGGACATGGTTCCAAATATAAACATTAGTTTCATTTTCTTGGTTTGCCTGTTTGCCTCTGAAATATCTCGCTTACCTTTGTGAACGATAGTAATAACACAGTAAACAATCCAAACAATATATATATATATATAACTTCTTTTAACGGTAGGTTCATGTCTGAGCCGCCGTGGTCACAGCATGATACTTAATTGTAGTTTTCATGTTGTGATGCTCTTGTGAGTACGTGGTAGGGTCCCCAGTTCCTTTCCACGGAGAGTGCCGGTGGTACCTTTTTAGGTAATCATTCTCTCTATTTTATCCGGGCTTGTGACCAGCATTGACTTGGGCTGGCTTGGCCACCCAGTGGCTAGGTAGGCAATCGAGGTGAAGTTCCTTGCCCAAGGGAACAACGCGCCGGCCGGTGACTCGAACCCTCGAACTCAGATTGCCGAGAGAGAGAGAGAGGGAAGGGTAAAATCATGTGCACCTGGTTAAAACGTGGAAATATTCCGGTAGCGCGTGGAATTGAAATTGTAATACATTTTGACTAATATATTTTTTGGCTTGCCTATTTCATTATATACTAATTATATTTTACTTGTGGCTAAAACACTCGTTGACTAAGATACATATCCACATACATATCTACGAAACAAGGGGAAAAATGTCGAGCCTTTGGTTCTGCTGGTTAATTAATGTTTTGTAAACTAAAGAAATGAGAGAAAGAAAGGGAAATGTCGCCAATTACACAACTGAACAAAAGGGGAGAAAGAGGGGGAAGTAGGAGAAACAAGAAAAGGAAATGAGGAAGAAAAGAAAGGGAAACGCTAAAACCAGAAAAAAGGAAAAGGAAAATCCACAAATAACATATGTAAATTCCATTTTGAAAATTAAACCTCCAGTAATATACAATTTATCCGTTTATCTCTGTCTATTTACATATGTGTTTATCTTTTTATTGTGTATGTTTTCTAGGCATTTTAGAACTGAACATTCTTCATGTCTTATCTCTACATAAACAATCACAAGCAGAAAAGCTACTGCTGAAAAATAATGGTAGCTTAAAAAAGATCTTAATATCAAGTTTATTTATTCATTTGATTTGCTTGCTTATATTATTCATATACTTTTTGAATTTAGAATTAATCATTGCGCTCAGGTAAAACTAATCAACAGTTGATCACTAATAGATTATATTCATTCATCATATAACTATAAGCTGAATTAACCCAAACTTTTAGAGGAAAATCAGAAATGTAAGTAAGAGAGACAGAGAGAAAGGATAGACTCATATGTGGAGAGAGAGAGAGAGAGAGAGAGAGAGAGAGAGAGAGAGAGAGAGAGAGAGAGAGAGAGAGAGAGAGAGAGAGAGAGAGAGAGGAGGAGGAGAGAACTTCTCATCAATTTCATTATGCACTTATAAAGCCAATTGCACTTTCGTATGCTTTAACTAAGATCCTAATCTGTACCTGCATGTCATGGAATCCTTTGGGCAACGCAGACTAAAATATATTCACCTTGGTATAAAAAAATATATATATATACCAAAAATGGAATGTGAAAAAAAAAATATATATATATATCAAGACTCTTCACACAGTCTTGAGGGCGTATTTAATATGCTCTTCAGCGTAATTACCTTAAAATAAAGCTCCCAGTTGCTTCAACAAAAGGCATATGCTCGAGTACAAACACAGGCACAAATACATGTTTGAATAAACATACGCGCACATACAAATATGCACACACATACACACACAAACACAAACACAAACACACACACACATATATATATATATATATATATATATATATATATATATATATATATATATATATATATCATCATCAAGGGGCTAACGCCGACGGGGGCGCATCCACCCTTCGCTTCCAATCACGAGGGTCCCTCATGGCGAGTCTCCAGGCAGGCCTTCAGCCCATCTGTAATTCCTCGCAACAGGTCTCGTCGAGCTGCCCAAGCCATGATCTCTTGGGTCGTCCCACAGGCCTCCTCCACCCAAGGTTGTCTCACAAAGAGACAACCTGATGGGCAGGGTTATCCACAGGGAAGCGAGCTATGTGCCCATATAGCCTGAGTTTGCGATCCCGGATTATGCAAGTAACAGGTCCCATGCCAGTCTCACGGTGTAACCGTGGGTTGGACACGTGGTCCTGCCAACTGTACCCTATGATCCGGTGAAGAGACTTGTTACAAAAGGCATGAAGACGTGACTCCAAGGCACTAGATAGCATACAGGTTTCACTTCCATTTAGGAAAACTTTTTTTTTTTCAAGGCCTTGAAGACATGTAGCTTGGTCCTTCTGTGTAGGTACCGACATCTCCAAATCCTCTTGTTGATTGAGTTCATGGCTCCTGTTGCCAGATCAATCCGTCTATTGACTTCTTGGTCTGACAGCCCAGAGATATGGACTATGCTACGAAGGTATGTAAAACTCTGTGCCTTCAACGTCCTCGCCACAAGTCCTGAATCTTGGTCTTGGTCCAGGAGACCTCTAAGCCTAAGGACTTTGCCTCATTGCTAAATGCATCAAGAGCCACCACCAGGGACTCAGACAGGATAGCAACATCATCGGCAAAGTCATGGTCTGAGACCTTGATATTGCCAAGTGTTGCTCCACACTGACTTTGTCTAGCAGCCCTGCCCATTATCCAGTCAATACAAGTGTTGGAAAGTGTTGGTGCAAGGATACAGCCTTGCCTCGCACCTGAATTAACAGGAAAGAAGTTTGACAGACCTCCACACTTTACATCACTTTCAGTACCAGTATAAAGGCTTGCTATTAGACCAATAATCTGTGTTGGAATTCACCTGAGTCTCAGGATCTCCCATAGTGATTCATGATGCACCGAGTCAAACACCTTCTTGAGGTCAATGTAGGCTGCAAGTAACCCACAATCAAACTCGAGACGGCATTCCACAATTACCAGGAGTAAATCTAGACTGCTCTGGTCTCTGATGCTTTAGTAGATGGTTGTGGATCTGTTTCAGAAGAATGTGGGTGGAAACTTTGCCTGGTATGCTGAGCAGTGTAATACCACTGTAGGTGCTACAATCCCAATGATCCCCTTTCCCCTTCCAGAGAGGGATGACCACGCCCCTTAACAGGTCAGGGGGAATGGTATCAGAGTGCCAGATGGCAGTCAAGACTGTATGCAAGCCCCAAGCCGTAGGTTCACCCCCAGCCTTTAGTTCAGCAGGGATATCCCATATGCCTGCAGCTTTCCCACTCTTCAGCTTGGAGATCGCCATTCTAGGATTGATTGATTATTCAAAATTATCTGCCGCATCAACAGCTAAGGTCATTAGCGGCGAATACCTTGTTAAACAGAAATATTAAAATGTTTAAAACTTTAAAAATCTGTCAATAGATATCTTATAAATAACAATAAACAAATTAAAAATCAAAGCATAAATATTATACTCTAAGTGTATAAAATTATTGCATAAACATTATGCATAATTAAATTTTATTAAAAATATTAGTCTTCCTAAGGAAACTAATAAGACCCTCTATGTCACAATTCTCCCCCAATACATTCTTCAGTGTATATGGGGGAGACAAGTACATACGTCTTTGGTCTGAGAATGTTGCACATCTTTCCACTACATGTGCGATTGTTAAGGGCTCTTGGCATCCCTCACAAAGTGCCTGATTTTTAGCCATCATCGGCCCATGAGTCAGTCTTGTGTGCCCGATTCTTAGCCTTGTTAATGCAACTTCCACTTTTCGGTTGGGATGGATGCTAGTCACCCAACTGCCAAGCTCATCTCTAATCTCTCGCAGTTTATTTCTCGAAATATGCCTCCATTGTTCCTTCCATTTATCGCGAAGACAACTCCTGATGCTGGGTTCAGGTCGGTGTGTGGGAGAGGAAAACGAGCATCAAAAGGGCTGAGCGGCAACTGCCTTAGCCTTCTGATCAGCTCGCTCTTTCCCCACTGACACCAACATGCGCTGGCACCCAACACAGAGTTATCTTTTATGTGTTGACATCAGTGCAAGCCAATCTTGAAACCTCCCTCACTACTGGATGTGATGAGTTTAAGCTCTTGATTGCTTGCAAGGCACTACGAGAGTCACAATATATCACAATAGAATGGTTCATAAGATCTCTAGTCATCTTAACTGCTGCAAGGATGGCATGTAACTCTGCAGTGAAGATCGAGGCTGCTAGAGAAAGACTGCCAGATGCAGTTTTCCCCTTCTGCTCACTGCTGCAAAGCCACACCATTTGCAGATTTCGAACCATCTGTATATATTGCGTCCGATCCTTGGTACTTAGAAATGTGCTGAAGAAATCTCTCTCTGACTTCTGCTTCAGATCTCTCCCCTTTCCCAATTCCGACCAAATCCAGCTCGACTTGATTAGTCCAAGGGGGGAATTGGGGAATTCCAACAGCCAGAACCTTAGTGAGACTTAAATTAAGTTCTTCTACAAGATTCCTCATTCTCCTACCATAGGATCGGCTATCCTCAAGGGGGTTGAAAACCAATCTGGATGTAGGAGATCCCGGAATCCTTTGTAGTCTCGTATAGTAAATCAGGTTCATGTAGTTCCGGTGTAATGAAAGAGGTGGTTCTCCACTCTCAGCATACAGGGACTCCACAGGTGAAGACCTGAAAGCCCCAGTACAGATTCTGAGAGCTTCATTATGAACCGAGTCCAACATCCAGAGAACAGTGGGAGTTGCAGATGAATAAGCTTCACATCCATAGTCAAGCTTACTACGAATAAGCGCTCGGTAAAGCCGTAGAAGCGTTGTGCGGTCTGCACCCAAGATAAATGTGAAAGAACCCGCAAAATACTAAGTGCTTTTGTAGCCTTCACTTTTAACTTGTGAGGCACCCATGTAAGTCTTGAGTCAAAAATTAGACCCAAGTACTTCACCTCTTGGACAAATTGCAGTGGGTTTGCTCCTAAATAGAGGGAAGGATGGAACTTTCCTCGTTTGTGGAAATGTACAGCCATGGTCTTGTTTTGGGAAAAAATTTGAACCCATGATATGTTGCCCACTGTACAACCTGATTTATTGCAGTCTGCATGCGTCCTTGCACATCCTGTAAGCTTCCTCCTGAGCAGTACAGTGTAAAGTCATCCACATACAGATTACATGAGACAGCACTTGGAACAACCTTTATAATGTCATTTATAGCAATGGCAAACAGGGTCACACTTAAGACACTCCCTTGTGGGACCCCTTCCAGCTGGTCTTCCAGGTTAGAGAAACTGTTTCCCACCCAAACTCTAAATTTCCTGTTAGCAAGGAAGCTTTGTATGAAGGTAGGTAATGCTCCTCTTAAACCAATGTCATACAGCTTCATGAGTATGCCATGCTTCCAAGTAGTATCATAAGCCTTTTCAAGGTCAAGGAAGACTGCTAACATGTGACGTCGCTGTGCAAAGAAATTTTGTATAGCAGTTTCCATCCTACAACTGCATCTGTGGTCGATCTCAATTTCTAAAACCATATTGATATGGGGTCAGCACGTTTTCTTTTTCTAGCAGCCATGTCAACCTGAAGTTTACCATTTTCTCCATCAGCTTGCAGATGCAGCTGGTGAGAGAAATTGGTCTGTAATTTCCTGGTGTGGAAGTATCTTTGCCAGGTTTAGGAACAGGAATGATTATAGCCTCTTTCCATGTGGATGGCACTGTACCCTCCCTATAGATCCTATTGAACAAGTCCAATAGGAACTTCTGGGAACTCTCCGGTAAGTGAGATATCATTTGATATGGAATATCGTCACTTCCTGGGGCAGTCTTACGGCAGAGCTGCAAAGCAGAGTCCATCTCCTTGCGCAAAAATGGCAAGTTGTATGGAAGTTCTGCTGCATTCCTACTGAAGAACGACACTGGGTGTTGTTCCTGTTCAGCACGAAGAGTGGAGAATCGAGCAGTGTAAGATGCTCCAGAGGAGATCTCTGCCATGGATTTAGCTAGCTCATTAGCAATATCTTTTTGTCTGTGATGATTATGCCATCTATCTTCAGAGCAGGTTGTGATATGGATGTGCTCTTTCCAGCAATCTTACGCACCTTGTCCCACACCCATGCTAAGGGGGTCCCAGAGTTAATCGAGGAGACATACTGTCTCCTTTACCACGCGCCTGGCCTTGGCTCGGGTCTTTTTGTAACTGATCAAGGTTACAATGCTGGGGCGTCGTTTCAACTGCCTTAATGCAGCTTTCCTTGCTCTGACAGCTTGTTGGCATTCATCAGACCACCATGGTACTGGAGGTCGACGGTACTGTCCGCTACTTTTGGGAATGGATGCTTCTGCTGCAAGGTGAATTCGTGATGTGAAGTGATTAACAGCATCTTGAACACACTGGAAATCATTAACAGATCCTTGCAATACTGCAGTTGATCTAAAAAGATTCCAGTCCGCATGTTCAAGTCGCCATCTCTGCACTCCATTGACTGGAATACCATTCACCTCCTCCAAAATTATTGGAAAATGGTCGCTTCCATGTAAGTCTTCCATGACCTGCCAAGTGAAGTTCAACTGTGAATCAGGTGAACCTATTGATAGGTCTATATTGGAGAATGTCCCAGTTTGAACTTGGAAATGTGTGGGAGTGTCACTGTTCAGTAAAACTGCATCTGCTCTTAAGAACAAGGACTCCAAGGCCCTTCCTCGAGGGTTGCACAAGTGTCTCCCCAGAGGTGATGCGACCATTGAAATCTCCCAAGAGTAGAAATGGATGTGGCAACTGCCCAAGTAGATCTTCCAAATCATTTATGTTGAGATTATGTGGAGGAAGGTAGATGGATGCAACAGTGTAAGGTCGTGTCAAGCCTATTCTCACAGCCTTCACCTGCAGTGTTGTCTGCAGGTGGATGGCCTGGAAGGAATATCATGACGTACCATTACTGCTACTCCTCCATGAGGTCCATTGTCAAAGGTTCCATAATGGGCTTGAACTTGAAATCCTCTCAGGAAAATGGGACGATTTTCCCTGGTCATAATCTCTTGTAGGCATACACAAACTGGGTTCCATGAAGCTATCAGATGTTGCAGTTCTTCCCATTTTGCATGAATTCCTTGACAGTTCCATTGGATTAGGGTATCCAGTTCTTTAGATTATTTCTTCATAAGGTGTTTGGCAGCACCTGTGGTCAAGGTTTGCCTCACACCTTTAGGCTGTCCCTTTCCAGGATCCTGGGAGTACCTTTTTAATGGTTGTTTACCTGTGGAACTAGTTTCCACAGGTTTCCCTTGGACAGGTTCAGGATTTCTTTGCCTAGGCAAAGGACGGGCCTGAGCCTTTGCTTCAGGGGCATTCTGTCTAGCAGCGGAGGCCCCTGTGGATTTTGTTGCAGCTGGAGTCTTTGGGACAGGTTCAGGATTCCTTTGCCTGGGCAAAGGGCGTGCCTGAGCCTTTACTTCAGGAGCATTCTGACTAGCAGCAGATGCTCCTGTGGATGTGGTGGCAGCTGGAGCTGTCACCGTTGAGGCCTCTGGAGCCTTGCCTGATGGCTCCAAAGACCTTACTTTGGGAGGAGGAGTCTCCTCAATAGACCCCTCACACCTACTCCGTTTCTGGTGGAACAAACTCACCAGAGGCAGTTTCAGCAATTTGGGACTGAGGTTTAGAGGAAGTGGCATAGTGTGTGCTGTAAGAAGCATTGGAGGGCAAGGGTTGGTGGGAAGGAGGATGGGCTAGAACCGAAGCAAAGGACCTACCTGGCTGTGCAAACAGCATACGGGCATGTCGCTTTGCCTCTGAAAAAAATAACTTTCTCCTTGCTCCTTATTTCCAATACTTCCTTTTCAAATTTGTACCTTTTACATTGCTTTGAAGAAGCTTCATGAGCTTCTTTGCAGTGGTAACAGCATATTGGACCTGGACAGTTGTCATCTCCTTGATGACCTGTTGTACCACACTTTACACATACTCTTGGTTGTCCATTTTCTTTAAAACGGCAAGAGTTGGCTCCATGCCCATAACCTTGGCAGTGGAAGCACCGCATAGGGTTGGGCACATATGGCTTTACCTTGAGGTGGTACCATGCTAACTTAACCGATTCTGGAAGGACTAATGTGTTAAAAGTTAGAAGAGCTGGTGTCGACT
This sequence comes from Penaeus monodon, assembly GCF_015228065.2. Classification (NCBI taxonomy): domain Eukaryota; kingdom Metazoa; phylum Arthropoda; class Malacostraca; order Decapoda; family Penaeidae; genus Penaeus; species Penaeus monodon. The sequence goes on from NC_051396.1 coordinate 38,140,005, forward strand.
GTTCCAAACCATCAACTTTCTTCCTAAAACGTTTTACTGCCACTACATTAAAATTCTCTAGTTCCTCTAACAGTTTCTCCTCAGAATACCTCATCAGGTCTCGGGAAAAGACAATTCCCTTACACTGATTGAGGGTTTTGTGAGGAAAACATGAAACTTTAGCCCCAGGAATGTCGCATATCGCACGCAATACAGACGTGACTCTCCTGTCGGGTGACGAAACCTCAACTATCGGCTACCATCGCGCTGTGGGGTGATGCGAGGATCACGTTGACATACTTCCACTATTTTTTTTCCGATGTAACTCGCAAATATCAAGATCATTATTTGATACACCATCAATGGTCTTCACTACTAGTACTTTACTATACGAATGTTTTCATATGTACAGGTAACTTTTCCTTATGGACTGAGGAGGACTTTTTCCCCTTCGTACCTGGTTTGGGGCGCCCGGGAACCATTACGAAAAAAAAAAAAGTTTTCCCCCCCCCTTTTTCTTGCCCTTTGAATGCTGGCAATGTTCCAAAAGTGACATACGGATGTGCCAGAGGAATGGTCGTGGATTTGCTCTTTCGTCCGGGAGAGAGCTAGATCTTTGTAAATTTGTAGTATCTCTACAAATTTGAATTCTTCATTTCCTTACCCCCCCCCCACCCACACCATGGAGTCCAACGAGGTGAGCTATAGTTTGGGCTCAAAATCTCCCCAACGCCAAGGGGTATGAGGAAATATACGCAGCCCTATTGCAGTACTGATGGCAGTCGCAGGACCTATCGCTACCGACTGAATGTGCCTGCCTTGACCCTAGCCATAATGTGACCAGCATCCGATTGACTTGACCGGGTCTTGATCAGCTGACCGTTATACGATGTGGATATTCTATTTCTTTACAGGATGTGGATAATTTTCTATTTTTCTATTACCAGTGGGCCACGTGGTGTTTTCCACGTGGAGCCAAATGTCCCAATAAGAATCACCAGCTCAGTCGAGGGCGGAGGTCACATTTTAATATCTGACATGTTTGACCGGAGTTCGTTCCAGCTACCGACGCGGTATGGTTCGCTCTCTCCTCCCTCCGGGGAGTTCGTGTCAAGCGACCACGCGGTAGGTTCAGCTCCGCCCTCTCTTCGTCCGGGCAGCCTTACCGTGGCCTCCACGCGGCGCTTTTGACCCTTTAGACAAGTTGTAGCGTCGTTCGTAGGTGTGTCACCCCCTTTACGGTGTGTTTTGGCGTCCTGTCAGCCACTGTAACTAGAGAACGCATAGCTTTTACAAAGTGGTGGCAGCGAGGGCCGTTGCAATCCTTTGGCATGCAACAAGGACACACACAACCACCCCCGCAAAAATCCGCTCGACCGGGTGGCTTCAAGACATGGCTAAGAAAAACACACGTAAGTACAACGTTTGGCCCCTTTCCTTGTGTTTCTTTTCCCTTCCTTCTCCATACATGTGTGTTAAGCCGTTGGTTTTTTGTTGGGTTAAAGGTGCTAATGACAGCACTGGCAGTTCTTCCACTATTCTTTCCACCTCAGATCGTATTTTCCCCCGTGCGATCGAGTAATGTGTATAAAAAAAAATGAATATCGTTCGTTAGTTAAGGAATTAATTAAATGGTCTCTCGTTTTTTAGAGTTATATTTGTTTCATCTTCAACGAATTTTATCGCGTTCGTGATTTTATTTTATCACGAATACCATTTCATTTATCTCGTTCCTACCCTCGCCCCGACCTGACCTGAACCTCACTTTCTCTTTTCCCGGTCGGTGCGGCGTGGGTTAAGGGTCAGATGACCACTTGGTTCCCTCAATTTGAAGCAAACATATCATTGTTACATGGCTTTTTGGTGCACGTTCTATCGCGCTAGAGCGAAGCAGGTAACAAAATTGTATTATTTGGATATAGCCATAGGATATTCCCCCTGATCATAGTGCACAGGATTGCCAATATTGCCCCGTGGTTGCGTAACGCCTAATAGATCTGCGCTCCGTCGTTCTAAATAGGTGCAATAAACGAAGTTTTTCATTCCGTTTCGGCTCCCTTTGAGTCGGTGTTGACCCGCGTTTACCGTCCGTTAATTATAGAGGACTAGTTAAGCTAATCAGTTATTCCTTATTAATCCAACACCATTCTCACCCTCTTGAAAGTCGCTGCATGTTTTGGTACCCCCAAGCGTTTGTGTGATCCGTGAAAATTTATATATCCTTCGGGAATTTTGCGAGCCGCCCATTACAGATCGCAGAAGAGAGCAGGAATAGTATAGCCTGGCTCGAGTCGCTTCGTCATATACGGCAATTTTGGGTATAGATCCCCTCCCCCCGTTTATTGAGTTTTCTTGACGTCTGACGTGCAAAGGCTAGACATTTTCCTCGGGCAGTTCAGATTTCTGACCCCGTAAGATTTGCTTGAATTAAGAAATTTGGCGAATATTTTTTCATGTCCCATTCATTCATGCGTACATTCTGTCGCTATCATTATATGTTGAATTTCAATGTGGTGGTGAAAATAATCTTAAATAGCTAGCATGCTAATGTACTCAGTTTTGTTTATAGTGAAACCGCTAATAGTCGTGTTTGTGATTCATTCTCTGTGTAGGTCAACTCTCGCTTCCCTCTCATTACGATATGCTCTGATCCCTCACACACGCATACACACACACTTCCTCACTCACACACACAGGATAAAGACACTGACCCTTTTCCCTTGTCTTAGTGCCGGCGTAAAGATTTTCTCTTTTGAGCCCGCAATTTTTTCTGTCGCCTGGTCTGTGTACACGTTACTCTATTTCTTATCTGTGTTACGGACTATGTGTTCAATAGATCTTGCACAGGGGGCGGATCGCCGATTTCCGTTCCCCTTATCTATTCTCATATCTATCAGAGCATTGGTTGTAGTTCAAATAGGTCTATGCGGACCGCTACTGACATCTCCCCTCTTCTATTTTCCTTCTTCTTTACCCTTTGTGAAAATAAAACACAAAATGAAACAAAAAAGACGAAAATAAGTTAAAAAACCAACATTAAAAACCGTAAATGTTTATGAATAACCGGCTAGTGGTAATTACCACCCCATCTTTTCTGTTTTGCCTTTCTTTTTCTCTTACTCTGGGCCGTGACGGGTATGATCTAGCTCCCCGACTTTATATTGCAGTCGGACCGATACGGCACCGAGGGAGGGATCCCTTAGATGCTGTGAGAAGGACGTCCCATCGAAGATCGCCATAGGCCCACGGACCAGGAGTTTCGTCCAGAATAGGAATTAAGCCGTCCCAGCGTAGTGGCACGGGCGTTGCATGCCGGACTCCCTGGCCGCCTTATCATCCAGCGAACCAGCACCTTTGCCGCAGGTACCAGTCGCCGCAGAATAGCTGTGCATAGGCGACGCCTGGCTTGACGCCTGCAAGCCGGTTCAACTCCATGGAGCTCGTGAGCGCAGGTATGGCAGCCGGGCCCCTGAGGGATGCCCGCCCCTGCCCCGACGCCCGGAGATCGGATGAAGATTACGAGACGTGTGGACGCGAGAAGGACCTGGACGAGATCTTGTGAGGACGTGTGGACGAGACGGTGCCACCGAGTTTGTCCTGGGCCAGGACTACGGGAGGTCAAGACGAATCCGAAGTCAAGAGACCTTTGCGAGACTTTCGAGGACGTTGTAACATCGAGGACGAGCAGATTACACCAAGGACCAGGAAGGATGATGACCGACAGGACATGCAGCCAAAGGATGCACCAGGACGACCACGAGAACGAGACCAGCCAAGTTAGGTCACCCTTGAAGGCGCCTCGAGGGCGAGGCGCGAGTAGGTGTCCGGGCCATATAAATGTGGAATAAATTCTATTTCTGTTACAGATGTGGATAATTCTATGTCTATTACCATTGGACCAAGTGCTGTTTTCCACGTGGATCCAAATGTCCGCGAAATAAGAACACTCTGTCGCTCAGGCGAGGGCGGAGGTCACATTTTATATCTGACTCGTTTGAACCGGGAGTTCGTGCTAAGCTACCACCGCGCTAAGGTCAGCTAGCTCCGCCCTCTCTCTTCCGTGCAGCTGAATCCGGGACCTGCCGCGCGAACCCGGTATACTAGGTAACATGTCTTGTGTTTTTTATTACTGCGTGGGGTATCAACTCTCAGAAATAAAGACGTCAATGCCGAGATACCATATCACTACCTCTGAAGCAATGTAATTGGGTCTATCCCGTTATATCTCCTTAATGGCGGTTTAGCTTAGCACTAACCTCCCGGTTCAAACGAGTCAATATAAAATGTGCCTCCGCCTCGCGCGTGTGTGTTTCTTATTTGGGACATTTGGATCCACGTTGAACAGCCACGTGGTCACTGGGTAATAGAAATAGAATTATCCACATCCTGTAACAGAAATAGAATGTATCCACATCTATACCCGTCCTAACCAGAATAAAAGGACCAAAGAGGTGTGTTGCTACTTGCAGGGCGCAATGTGCAGCATCGCTCACCTCCAGGACTCTGTCGTCCTGGTATACTGGATGCCACGCACGCAAACACAACGTGGGTGAGTTCCTCCCTGTCCAATATGAATGAACCAGGGGTGGGTAAACATCCCTCGCATAGGCCTTTGTGGCACCAGGAAGCCTTTTTGGTCTCATCCCTCACTGTGACCCCCTCCATATGGTTAGCCCTCTGGTCCAGCTCACCAGATCATTGGGACCTTCAAGCCCCCCCACCGCGGCAAGCGGCTTTCCGTGGGGGCAGATGGAAATGAGCGAGCTGATCAGAAGGCAAAGGCAGCTGCTGCACAAGCCTATGGGGATGCTCGTTTTCCTCTCCCCCACACCGACCTACACCCAGTTTGGGTTTTTTAAACCCCCTTGATGATACCGACCCTATGGTGGAGAATGAGGAATCTTGTGGAAGATCTTAATTTAATCTCCTAAGGTTCTAGCTGTTGGAATTCCCCCCTTGGACTAATAAATCAAGCCTAATTTTGTCGAATTTGGGGAAAAGGGGAGAGATCCGAACAAAGCAGAGAAAATTTCTTCAGATATTTCTAAGTCCCAAAGGGATCAGAGGCAATTTCAGATGGTTAAAAATCAAAAGGGGGGGTTTTTGCAGCAGTGACAGAAGGAAACTACTCTGGCAGTCTTTCCTAGCACCTCGATCTTACTGCAGATTCATCCATCCTCAGCAGTTAAGATATAGAATTTTACAAACCATTCTTTGTGATATTTTGTGACTCTCGTGTGTTTTGAAAGCAATCAAGCTTAAACTCATCCATCCGAGAAAGGGGGTTTGAAGATTGGCTTGCCTGATTCAACATGAAAAAAGATAACTCTGTGGGGGTGCCACGATGTTGTATCGAGGAATGAGCGAGCGATCAAAAGGCCAAGGAGCTGTGCCACCTTTGATGCTCTTTTTTCCTCTCCCCACACTGACTTAAAACCCCAGCATAAAGGTTGTTTTCGAAAATAAATGGAAGAACAATGGAGGAGCCCCAAACAAACTGCAAAAATTTGAGGGCCTTGGCAGTTGGGTGCAAACCCCATCCTAACCAAAAGGGGAAATTTCTTTAAACAAGACTAAATCGTGCACACAAAGACTCATGGCCAATGATGGCTAAAAGTCAAGCACTTTGGAAGGATGCCAAGAGCCTTAAACGTCGCACATGTAGGGAAAAGATGTGCAAATTCTCAGACCAAAAGATATGTACTTGTCTCCCCAACACACTAAAAAATTATTGGGGGAGGTTTGTGACTAGTCTTATTAGTTTCCTTAGGGAGACAATTTTTAAATTTAGAAATTTGTTTATGCAATATTTTATTACTTAAAAGCATAAATTTATGCTTTGTTTTTTTATTTGTTTATTGTTATTTGAAGATATTTTTTGATAGTTTTTTTTAGTTTTAAACTTTTTTTAAATTTATATTTAAAAAAAGGCATTCGCCGCAATGCCTTAGCTGTTGCGCGGCAGATAATTTTGAATAACCCAAAAATCCCCTCTTCCTTTTCTGTCCTCACCCCCCCATTTTTACCACATTCCCCCCCTCTCTCTCTTTTATACCCCTCCTCTCCCTTTCCTCTTCAGACCTGTGGATTTCGAAACTGTAGTCTCTTTTAAATATACTATTTTGTTTTGGGGTTTTTCCTTCCATTTTCAACACGACATGTTTTTCTGTTCTCGGGGAAAGCACGGTTAAAAGAAATCTTTCTTTTCCTGTTACCCCTTTCCCTGACATGTACTGTTTTTCGTCCTATGAAGTTTCAGTCATCGCCCAGGCCGAGGGAAAAAAACTACTTTCCTCTGTGACCCCTTGAGAGCGGTACCCTTTCCTCCATCTCTAATGTACTGAAACATTCTGAGGAAGGATCCCCTTTTCGGACTAGCACTTCCCTCCCCTGTTAAACGCATTCGCGCTGGCAGAGAGATGTCAGCTGCCTTCTCTTTTCGGACTTCCCTAAAGGAGCGGCCCCCCCAAATATATTTTCCCCAATCCGACTTTGCTCAGATTCTTCCAAGCCCCTCTCCCCAAACCATGCCGCTCTCCTCCCAAAATCTCTCCATTAAACCGCCCGCATCCTTGGCCTGCTTTTCTCATGACCTGCCCCAAAACCTATTTTCCCCGTCCTTGACCTCCCCCAGCTTCAACTCTTTAGCTTCTCTTTCCTTTGTCTCTAACTTATTTCTCCTTTGACCGTTTCATATCCTCTCACAGGAACTTTTTTCCCTGATTTCTCTCTCCTCCTGGTGCTTTCATCCGGGCCCCTCGAATCTTTCTCCTCCAAAACCTTCCTTTCCCCGGCGTTACTGTGAGGCCCTTCAAAGCCTCGCGGGGAGGAGTCACCTTTCGGTTTTTTCTGAAAAGGGAAACTGGGGTGGGGGTTTCGCCCATGCATTTTTCCTGCAGAATTCCATACCTTTTTCGTGACGCCTCTCCCTATGCTCCCCTCATGACCCCTGTGAACGCATTGCTCTACCTTCCACCTGAAAGAGATAGCCCTTTTTTTCCCGGGGGAAACCCTTGACTCCTCATTTCTATGGCTTCCAAAAACCCAAAAGCCGGGGTTTTTTTGCGCCCCATCATCTCCTACCGTGGATTATAACCACCCTCTTTAGCCTGGTGTGGGGGAGTCTCTCACTCTCCTTCTTGGCACCTTCTTCCGCTCACCTTCGCCCTCTCAGGATTCAATTTTCCCCCGGTTCGTGGAAAAATCTCGGGATCATGAAGTTGGATGTTGACTCCCCGTTCACCTAAGTCCGCTTGATGACGTCCTAGCTTTTTTCCAGAGGAGCCTCCCCGCAGAGGATCCCATCTCCCCCTGCCCCCCGGGCGTCTTCCTCCAGCTGATTCGTCTGTGTGTAGAGTCTAATTTCCTTTCCTTTTAGGGGCGCTTTTTCTCTCACTTCGGTTGCCATGGGGTCTCCCCTCTCTCTAGTCCTGGCAAATATGTTCATGGAATTCTTCAGTCTGATTCTTTCCCTTCCATCTCCCTTCGACCGTCGGGCGGCGGGCAGTCGGATGTCTTTGCTCTCTGGCCCCTGACCCTCCCTGTTCCTAGATTTCCTATTCACTGAACTCTCTCTCTCCTTCCCTCTTTTCAAGGTAAATGCGAGGTTGACACAAACTCCCTTTCTTGGACACCCTAGTTCGTCGCCGCTGACCCTTCTCCTTCTCCATATACAGGAACCTATGCAAGGGATGTAACACACTTCTTCTCATACCCCCTCTCCTGTTAAAAAAGGGTTTTTCCACCTCGTTTTTTCCTTTGCGCCCCCCGCATCTGTGACCCCCCGTACCTGGTGAGAGATCACTTCCTGTCGCTCGTTCTTCAAAATGGGCTAACCCTGGTAGTTTTTCACGCCCCGTTATCCAGAGCACGCCTATCTTCTCCCAAGACTCTCCCCTAAAAAGACTCCCCACCTCCCCTCCTCAGCCCGCCCACATGAGGAATCACTCTCTCCGTCGCCCTCTTCACCTTCTCAAATGCAGGCTGATCTTTTTGCCAGGGGAACATCTCCCTCGCAACCCGGTCCATGCCAGCCCCCCACCTCGAAAGGGGGGCACCTATGCGTTCCTTGTCCTCCTGTGACAACAAATTTGGGGAAGGGCGCCATCTTACCAAACGTCTTCTCAACATAAATTTCGTATATCCAGGGACAACAACAAGCCATGGGGGCCTAGCCTAGATGGCTGGTCGCCGCGGGTTTCTTTTTCTGCTTGCCACCCCCAACTGGTGGTCTTCCCAATAAAACTGCTGCCTATTTCAACTTAACACGGCTTTTTTCCCGCTGATAGTCTCCTTGCTTCCCCTTCCCCCCCCTTTACCCTATCCGGCCACCCGGCCAAGTCCACCCGATCCTCCCCTGATTGACCTCCCTCTCTTCCGTTCGCTGTCCTCACCTGCCCCGGTTACCTCTCCTCTTCTCATTTATACCCTTCCTCTCCCTTTCCTCTTCAGACTGAGGATTAAACCGGTTGGGTTTCGAAACGTGTCTCTTTTCAAAAAATCTGTTTTGTATTGAGGTTTTTTCTTCCATACTAAGTAGTCGGCTTCTGCTGAAGTAGACCCGGGCCGTGGGTAGGCCCGGCGGGGGGTCCGTAGTAGTGGCCTCCCGGGGGGGGGAGCTCTGTC
>NC_051396.1:38156208-38173708 GCF_015228065.2 Penaeus monodon
GTCTGGTATGCTGAGCAGTGTAATGCCACAGTAGTTGCTACAGTCCCAACGATCCCCTTTCCCTTTCCAGAGAGGGATGACCATGCCCCTCAGCAGGTCAGGGGGAATGGTACCAGACTGCCAGATGGCAGTCAGGACTGTAGGCAGACCCCGAGCCATAGGTTCACCCCCTTTAGCAGTTCAGCAGAGATATCACATATGCCTGCAGCTTTCCCACTCTTCAGCTTGGAAATCGCCAGACTAACTTCTGTTAGCGTAGGAGGTTCCTCGCTGATGGGTGGGTCCGGCACAGGGACTGAGACATCGCTTGCATCCAAGCTAACTGTTGGAGGGTCTACCTGGTACAACTGCTCAAAATACTCAGCCCAACGTTCACGAACCCCAACATGATCTGAGATGAGGGCTTAGAGTTCAGTTTTCTCAGGGCTTGGTAGGCAGGGCGAAGGTCATTTACCAAGAAATGGCCTTCGACCTCCTTAGCAAGATTCCTAATGAACTATTCCTTGTCCCTTCTCAGCAGTGTCCGAGCCCTACGCACCATGGAACGACGCAAGACTTGATTCCCATTCAGCCGAGCCTTGTGACATGCTTCAGTGGCCTCTAATGTCTCCAGGGAGATGGAATTCTGCCTTGCCCTCGGGCGTAAGCCAATGGACTCCTGAGCTGCTTCAAGTTTTACGCGCTTGAAGAACTCCCACAGAGCAACTGGGTCCACCAGGTTGAATTCTGTGAATCGGTCAGAGACTGCCATGGTGAACCCATGGGCGCACTCCACCTCCCTTAGTCTGTCCAGGTGAAACACCTTAGGGTGGCCACTGGAGGGATGGGGAGTTTTGAATTGGACCCGCAGGGAAGCCACAACCATCCTATGGTCGGTACCACAGAACTCGGCACTCCAGTAAATCCTGCAGTTCTGGAGGATCCTCCATCGGGTGCTAGCAAGAATGTGGTCGATCTCCTTGGCCACTGTACCCGTATCGCTGTACCAAGTCCAGCAATGTGGGTTGGAGCGCTGGTACCAGGAGCCAGAGATCCTCATTTTCTGGGACCTAGCAAAGTCCTGGAGAAGGAGGCTATTCTCGCTGCTGGGATCAGCTCCCGAGCCATGGGGGCCGACGGACATCTCGTAGCCAGCTCGGTCACAGCCAGATACCGCATTGAAGTCATCCAGAACAATGCGAATATCTCGCCGGGGGCAATCGTCTGCCACAGATGCGAGTTTGAAATAGAACGCCTCTTTCACGTATTTATGAGAAGGGAAAACAAGCATGGGCATGTGTATATATGCTAATGTCGACATCGACAGTTCTAAAAAGGTTATTGATGTGTATTAGTCAGATTTGATATATATTCTCATATACGTAATTAATATAAATGATTAACTTATTCAAATACATAGGTGTAGTTACACTTTTTGTGGTGGGTGGGGGCGTGAGTGGATGAAGTACTGCCCAATTACATGGAAAATCAAAAAAAAAAAAAAAAACACAGACAGATGCTAATGTTGATGACCCGTGCAAGGCCCAGACCACGGCAGCCACCCTGAAGCCATACATGCCTCCGGGTGGCAAAAGAAAACCCCGGCCGGATGACCTTCATGCCTGCTCAAATGGGGGAAAAGACAGAAGATTAAAATGTAAAATATGTCTGTCCACCAGTTGCCCAACAGAGGCTCTCGTGTTGGCCCCCCCAGCCAAAAGGGTCTCTGAGCCCCTCGACGACCCCACGACCGAATCGGGAGCACCACTAAACCGCAAAACAGCGGTGCCCCCACGACAAGCCCCAAAGCCCAAAAGGGGGGGGACCGAAACGACCGAGGTGTTTTCCGCATTTTAAAGGGTCCTGTTAAACCCAAGGCTTCGATTGTTGATTGTTACTAAATTATTGCTGCTCAACAGCTAAGGGTCTTAGCGGCGAATACCTTGTTAAATGAAATATTAAATGTTTAAATTTAAAAAAAATCTTGAAAAAATATTTAAAAATTAACAAAAAACAAAAAAAAAATCAAGCATAATGTTATGCTCTAAATTATAAAATTGCTAAACTTAATATTTTCAATAACTTTAATTATGCATAGCTCCCTAAGGAAACTAAAAAGACCCTCTATGCCCAAAATCCTCCCGAAAAACTTTTTCAGTGTGTTTGGGGGAGAAAAGTACATACGTCTTTGTCTGAAATTTCCATCTTTCCACTACTGGCGATCATTAATGGCTCTTGGAAATCCTTCCAAATGCTGGCTTTTAGCCACATCGCCCACGATTCGTCTTGTGTGCCCAATTCTTAGTCTTCTTAATGCAACTTCCAATTTTCGGTTAGGATGGATGCTAGTCACCCAACTGCCAAGGTCATATCTAATCTCTCGCAGTTTGTTTCTGGAGGTATTCCTCCATTGTTCCTTCCATTTATTGCGAAGACAACTGATGCTGGGTTTCAGATTGGCGTATGGGAGGGGAAAACGAGCATCACAAAGGCTGAATGGCAGCTGCCTTGGCCTTCGGCTCACTAGATCTTTCCACGATCCCACAAGCGCTGGCCCCAACACAGAGTTTTTTTTTTGCATGTTGACACAGTGAAAGCCAATCTTAAACCTCCTCACAAACTGGATTGATGGTTTAAGCTCTTGTTGCTTCAAGGCACCAAAGGTCACAATATACACATAAAGGGTTCATAAGATCTCTATCTCTTAACTCTGAAAAGGATGGCATGAAACTAGAAAAAAGACTCCAATGCGTTTTCCTTTCTACTCACTGCTGCAAAGCCACACTATTTTCAGATTTCGAACCATCTGTATTATTCCCTCTGACCCTTTGGGTATTAAAAATATCTGAAGAAATTTCTCTCTGACTTCTGCTTCGCTCCCCCCCTTTTCCCAATTCCCGCCAAATAGGCTCGACTTATTACCCAAGGGGGGGAATTTGGGGGAAATTCCCAACAGCCAGAACCTTATGAACTTAAATTTTTTCTTCCAAAAGATTCCTCATTCTCCTCCCCCTAGGATTGGCTATTCTCAAGGGTGTTAAAAAACCCAAATCTGGATGTAGGGTTTCCCAGAATCCTTTGTATCTCGTGTATAAATCGGGTCATTAGTCCCGGTGTAATGAAAAAGGGGTTCTCCACTCTCACATACGGGGACCCCACGGGTAAACCTGAAAGCCCCAGTCAGATTCTGAACTTCTTTATGACCGAGCCCCCACATCCGGAGAACAGTGGGTTTGCAGATGAATAAGCTTCCTCCTATCAAGCTTACTAGAAAAGTGTCGGAAAAAAAAAAGCCGTAAACGTTGTGCGTCTACCCCCAAGAAAAATGTGAAAAAACCCGAAAAATTGGTAGTTTTTTTATAGCCTTTTTTATGTGACACCCATTAAGTCTTGGGGTTCTTATGAAAACCGAGTCCCCACATCCCCGGGGAACATGGGATTTCAGAAGACTACACCTCACACCATAATCAAGCTTACTACGAATAAGCTCTTGGTAAAAACCGGAAGCTTTGTGCGGTCTGCACCCCAAGATAATGTGAAAAAAACTCCAAAAAACTAAGTGCTTTTGTAGCCCCTTTACTTTTAACTGTTTGATGTCGGCACCCCCTGAAGCCTTGAGTCAAAATTTTGACCCAATACTTCACCCCTTGGACAAATTTCAGGGGTTTGCTCGTAAAAAGAGGGAAGGGGGGGAATTTTTGTTTGTGGGAAAAGTATAGCCAGGGGCTTGCTTGGGGAAAAATTTTAACCCATGATATTTCCCACTGTACAACCTGATTTTTTTGCAGCCTGCATTGTCCTTGCACACCCCGTAAAATTTTCCCCCTGAGCAAACAGTGTAAGGGTTTCCCCCCAAAACAATTACATAGCAGAAATGGAAAAAACCCTTTTTCAAGATCAAAAAAGACTGCTAACATGTACTCGCTGTGCGAAAAAATTCTGTATAGGGGAGTTTTTCCATCCCCACAATTCGATCTCAATTTTCTAAAGCCATATTGATAAAGGGTCAACACGTTTTCTTTTTTTAGCAGCCATGTCACCTAAGTTGACCCTTTTCCTCCATCAGCTTGCGCCGCTGATAAGAAATAGTCTATAATTTCCTGGTGTGGAAGCACTTTGCCAGGTTTCAGAAAAGGAATGTTTTAGCCTCTTTTCCCTTGGTAAAACTGTGCCCCCCTATAACCTATTTAATAGGGCCACAAACTTTTGGGGGCTCTCCGGTAAGTGAAATCATTTGTATGGGAAAATCGTCACTTCCTGGGGCAGTCTTTTGGCAGAGCTGCAAAAGGGGAGTCCATCTCCTTGCGCAAAAATGGCAATTTTTTATGGAAGTTCGCTTCATCCTACTGAGAACACACTGGGGGTTGTTCCTGTTTTTAGCACGAAGACTGGAGAATCAAGCTGTAGATGCTCTAAGAAAATTCTGCTATTTTGGTTTTTCTAGCTCATTAGCAACATCTTTTTTACTGTGATGATTTGCCATCTTCTTTAGAGCAGGTTGTGATTGGTTGTGCTCTTTCCAGCAACTTTCCACCTTTCCCAAAACCCCTTCTAAGGGGTCCCAAATTATGAGGGGGAATATTGTCTCCACAGGTTTTGTCTAGCCCCTTTAGCCGCGCCTGGGCCCTTTGGGTCGGGGCTTTTTTTTAACTTCAAGGTTACAATGCTTTGGAGCATCGTTTCATCCTGCCTTGATGCAGCTTTTTTTTTGCTCGACAGCTTGTTGGGATTCATCAAAACCCCATGGGACTGAGGCCCATGGTACTGTCCGCTACTTTTTCCGGAAAGGAGCTTTTTGCTGCAAGGGGGGATTCGTGATGTGAAATGATTAACAGCATCTTGAACACACTGGAAATCATTAACAGATCCTTGCAATATGCGTTGATTTTAAAAAAATTCCACTCATGTTCAAATCGCCCCCTTGCACTCCATTGAAGAAACCCCTTCACCTCCCCCAAAATTTTGGGAAAATGGGGCCTTCCCCGTAAGTCTTCCATGACTGCCAAGTGAAGTTCAACTGTGAAACAGGGGACCTATTATATCTAATTGGAGAATGTCCCACTTTGAATTTGGAAAATTTTGGAGTTAACTGTTCTGTAAAAAAAATGCATTACTCAAAGGGCCCTTCCTCGAGGGTTTTCACAGGGTCTCCCCAGAGGTATCCGACCATTGAATCTTCCAAAATAGAAATGGATTACACTGCTCAAGTAGATTTCCCCAAACATTTATGTTGAGATTAGTGGGGAAAGGGAGATGGGTCAAAAGTGTAAAGGGCGTGGGCAAGCCCCATTCCCCCCAGCCTTCACCTGCATTTTTTCTGCAGGGGTGGCCCGGAAGGAATATCATAAAGTACCCTTTTTCTGTTACTCCTCCATGAGGTCCCATTATCAAAAAAAAAGGTCCCGTAATGGGAAATGGGACGATTTTTCCTTGGTCATAAATTTTTTTAGGGATACACAAACTGGGTTACATGAGCTATTAATTTTTTCAGTTCTTCCAATTTTGCATGAATTCCCTGACAGTTCCATTTGGATTAGTGATCCAGTTCTTTATATTATTTCTTCATAACTGTTTGGCAGCACCTGTGGTCAAGGGGTTTTCCCCACACCTTTTGGCTGTCCCCTTTCCATATCCTTTGGGGGGGACCTTTTTAAAGGTTGTTTAAAAACCCGTGGAACTATTTTCCACGTTTCCCTTGGACAGGTTCGGTTTCTTTGCCTAGGCAAGAACGGGCCCGACCCTTTTCTTTATGGGCATAGTTTCTAGCAGCAGGGCCCCTGTGGTTTATGGCAGCTGGGGTCTTTTTGGGCAGATTCTGGGTTCCTTTGCCGGGGAAACGGCTGCCTGGCCTTTATTCAGGGGCATTCTGCCTAGCAGCAGAGGCCCGTGGATTGGGGGTAGCTGGAGCGTCACCCTTGAGGGGCCCCTGGAGCCTTCTTTTATGGTCCAAAGACCCTTACTTTGGGAGGAGGGTCTCCTCAAAGACCCCTCACTCCTACTCATTTCTGGTGGAAAACTCACCAGAGGCATGTCAAAAAATTTGGGGCTGAGTTTAGAGGAAGTGGAAAATTTTGTGTTGTAAGAAAATTGGAGGGCAAGGGTTGGTGGGAAGGAGGATGGGCTAGAACAGAAGCAAAGGAACTCCTGGATGTGCAACAGCACAACGGGCACGTCGCTTTGCCTCTGGAAAACTAACTTTCTCCTTGCTCCTTATTACAATACTTCCTTTTCAAAATTTGTAACTTACATTGCTTTCTTGAAAGAAGCTTCATGAGCTTCGTTGCAGTGGTAACCAGCATATTGGACCTGGACAGTTGTCATCTCCTGATGACCTGTTGTACCACACCTTTTACCACTACTCTTGGTTGTCCATTTTTCTTTAAAAGGCAGAGGTTCGGCTCCATGCCCATAACTTTGCAGTGGAAGCACTGCCAAGGGTTGGGCACATATGGCTTTACTTGAGGTGGTACATGTAACCTAACCGATTTACTGGAAGGATAATGTGTTTAAAAGTTAGAAGAGCTGGTGTTTTACTGTTCCAAACATCAAACTTTATTCTTTAAAATGCCTTTACATGCCACTACATTAAAATTCTATAGTTCCTCTAACAGTTTCTCCTCAGAATATCTCATTCAGGTCTCGGAAAATACAATTCCCTTACACTCCTTGAGGGTTTTTTGAGGAGAACAAAACACTGAGCCCCCAGGAATGTTGCATATCGCACATAGACGATCACTCTCGTCTGGTGATGAAACCTCAACTATCAGGCTACCATGTCGCTGTGGGGTGATCAGTAGGACTGCAGCAGAACTTCCATACACCTTACCATTTTTGTGCAAGGAGATGGACTTTGCTTTGCAGCTCTGCCGTAAGACTGCCCCAGGAAGTGACGATATTCCATACCAAATGATATCTCACTTACCAGAGAGCTTCCAGAAGTTCCTGTTAGACCTATTTAATAGGATCTATAGGGAGGGTACAGTGCCATCCACATTGAGAGAAGCTATAATCATTACTGTTCCTAAACCTGGCAAAGATGCTTCCACACCAGGACCCCCCTAACGGAAGCCGCCTTTTGCCGCGGTGGGGGGGCTTGAGGTCCCAATGATCTGGTGAGCCGGACCAGCGGGGCGCTTACCCATAATGAGGGGTCACCAGTGAGGGATGAGACCAAAATGGCTTCCTGGTGCACCAAGGCCCTATGAGAGGGATGGTGTACCCACCCCTGTTCATTCCATCTTAGGACTAGGGAGAACTCTTCCCAGTGTGGTTTGCCGTGCGTTGGCATCCCGTATTGCACAGGATGACAGGAGTCCGGGAGGCATTGAGACGATGCTGCACGCTGCGCCCTGCAGCTAGCAACACACCTCTTTTGGTCCTTTATTCTGTGTAGAGGGTGGCTGATCAAGTCCCGGTCAAGTCCAAGCGGTGGTCAAATATGGCTAGGGTCAAAGCAGGCACTATTCAGTCGGTAGCGCATAGGTCCCGCGACTGCCATCAGTACTGTGATAGTGGCTGCGTATATTTCCTCAGTAAACCCCTGTGGCTGTTGGGAGATTTTGAACCCAACTATAGCTTACCCTCGTGGACTCCATGGTGGGTGGGGGGGTGAGGAAATGAAGAATTCAAATTTGTATTGAGTACTAACAAAATTTACAAAGAATCTAGCTCTCTCCCTGACGACCTGCGCAATCCTCGACCATTCTCTCTGGAAAAGCACACGTTGTCACTGCTGGGAACCTTTTCAGTTTCCAAAGGGCAAGAATGGAATCGTAATGGTTCCCGGGCTCCAAACCACAGGTAAGAAAGGGGAAAAAGTCCTCCTCAATCCACTAAGGAGATCTTACCTGGGTAAATATGAAAGCATTTCATATAGTAAGTTACCTGGTACGTGAAGACATGATGGTGTATCAATCATGGATCTTGACAATTTTGAGGTTCATCGGGAAATAGTTGAAAGTATGTCAACGTGATCCTCGCTATTTTTCCCCCCCCCCCCCCAACCCCACAGCGAGATGGTTGCCTGATAGTTGGGTTTCGTCACAAGACGAGAGTGACCGTCTGCTGCATGCAATATGGAACATTCCGGGGTATTCAAGTTTCATGTTCTCTCAGAAAACCTCAATCAGTGAAGGGAATTGTCTTTTCCGGGACCTGATGAGGTATTCTGAGGAAGAAAACTGTTAGAGGAACTACAGAATTTTAATTGAGGGCAGTAAACGTTTTAGGAAGAAGTTGATGGTTTGGAACCGCGACACCAGCTCTTCTTCTAACTTTTAAAACATAGTCCTTCCAGAATCGGTTAAGTTAGCATGGTACCACCTCAAGAGTAAATGCATATGTGGCCCAACCATATGCGGTGCTCCACTGCCAGGGTTATGGGCATGGAGACAACTCTTGCCGTTTTAAAGAAAATGGACAAACAAGAGTATGTGTTAAAGTGTGTTAAAACAGGTCATCAAGGAGATGACAACTGGCCAGGTCCAAATATGCTGTTACCACTGCCAAAGAAGCTCATGAAGCTCTTCAAAAAGCAATGTAAAGGTACAAATTTGTAAAGGAAGTATTGGGGTAATAAGGAGCAAGGAGATTGTTAGTTTTCCAGAGTGCAAAGCGTCGTGCGCGTTTGCTGTTTGCACAGCCTGGTAGGTCCTTTGATTCGGTTCTTGCCCATCCTCCTTACCCCCCAACCCTTGCCCTCCAATGCATTCTTACAGCACACACTCTGACACTTCCTCTAAACCTCAGTCCCAAATGCTGACACTGCCCTTGGTGAGTTGTCCACCAGAAACGGAAGTAGGAGTGAGGGGCTATTGAGGAGACGCCTCCTCCCAAAGTAAGGTCTTTGGAGACATCAGGCAAGGCTCCAGAGGGCCTCAACGTGACAGTCCAGCTGCCACCACATTCCACAGGAGCATCTGTCTGCTAGCAGAATGCTCCTGAAGTAAAGGCTCAGGCACGCCCTTTTGCCCTGGCAAAGGAATCCTGAACCTTCCCAAAGACTCCAGCTGCCAACAAATCACAGGGGCCTCGCTGCTAGACAGAATGCCCCTGAAGACAAAGGCTCAGGGTCCGGCCTTTGCCTAGGAAAGAAATCCTGAACCTGTCCAAGGGGAAACCTGTGAAAACTAGTTCACAGGTTAAAAAACCATTAAAAAGGTTAATCCCAGGATCCTGGAAGGGACTACAGCCTAAAGGTTGTGAGGCAAACCTTGACCACAGGTGCTGCCAAACACCTTATGAAGAAATAATCTAAGATACTGGATACCATAATCCAATGGAACTGTCAGGGAATTCATGCAAAATGGGAAGACTGCAACATCTGATAGCTTCATGGAACAAGTTTGTGTATGCCTACAAGAGATTAGACCAGGGAAAATTGTTCCATTTTTTCCTGAGAGGATTTCAAGTCAATCCAAGCCCATTATGGAACTTTGACAATGGACCTCCTTTATGGTAGGAGTAGCAGTGAATGTACGTCATGATTATCCCTTCCAGGCCATCCACTGCAGACCAACACTGCAGGGTGAAGGCTGTGGAGATAGGCTTGACACGACCTTACATGTTGCATCCATCTACCGTGCCTCCAATAATCTCAACATAAATGATTTGGAAGATCTACTGGGCAGTTGCCACCACCATTTACTCTTGGGAGATTTCAATGGTCGGCTCACCTCTGGGGAGACACTTTTGTGCAACCCTGAGGAAAGGGCCTTGGAGTCCTTGTTCTTAAGAGCAGATGGCAGTTTTACTGAACAGTGGACATCCCACATATGCCAAGTTCAACTGGGACATTCTCCATATAGACCTATAATAGGTCCACCTGATTCACCGTTGAACTTACCACTTGGCAGTCATGGAAAGATTACATGGAAGCGACCATTTCCAATAAATTTTGGAGGAGTGTGAAATGGTATTCCAGTCAATGGAGTGCAGAGATGGCGACTTTGAACAGCAGACTGGAATCTTTTGATCAACTGCAGTATTGAAAGGATAGTTAATGATTTCCAGTGTGTCTCAAGTGCTCGTTAATCACCTCACATCCACGAATAACTCTGCAGAGAAGCATCCATTCCCAAAAGTAGCGGACACGACAGTACAGGCGGACCTACAGCACCATGGTGGTCTGTGAATGCCAACAAGCTGTCAGAGCAAGGGAAGCTGCATTAAGGCAGTTGAAACGACCCCGCCCCAGCATTGTAACCTTGATCAGTTACAAAAAGACCGAGCCAAGGCCAGGCGCGGCTAAGGGAGGGCTAGACGGAACGTCGTGGAACAGTTATGTCTCCTCGATTAACTCTGGGACCCCTTAGCATGGGTTGTGGGACAAGGTGCGTAAGATTGCGGAAAGGCACATCCATATCACAACCTGCTCTGAAGATAGATGGCCCTAATCATCACAGACAAAAAAGATATTCGCTTAATGAGCTAGCTATAACCAGGCGAGATCTACTCTGGAGCATCTTACACTGCTCGATTCTCCAGTCTTCGTCCTGCTGAACAGGAACAAAACACCAAGGTCGTTCTTCAGTAGGAACTGCAGCAGAATTCCATACAACTTGCCATTTTTGCGCAAGGAGAGGGACGCTGCTTGCGCTCTGCCGTAAGACTGCCCCAGGAAGTGACGATATTCCATATCAAATGATATCTCACTTACCGGAGAGTTCCCAGAAGTTCCTGTTGGACTGTTCAATAGGATCTATAGGGAGGGCACAGTGCCATCACAGGAAAAGAGGCTATAATTCATTTTGTTCCTCAACCTGTCACAGATACTCCACACCAGGAAATTTACAGACCAATTTCTCTCACCAGTGCATCGCAAGCTGATGGAGAAAATGGTAAACTTCTAGGTTGACATGGCTGATAGAAAAGAAAACGTGCTGACCCAATATCAATATGGCTTTAGAAAAATTGAGAATCGACCACAGATGCACTTGTGAGTGGAAAGGCTATACAGAATTCCCTTCGCACAGTGCCGTACATGTTAGCAGTCTTCTTTGACCTTGAAAAGGTTATGATACTACTTGGAAGCATGGGCATACTCTGAACTGTATGACATTGGTTTAAGAGGAGCATTACCTACCTTCATACAAAGCTTCCTTGCTAACCAGGAAAATTTAGAGTTCGGGTGGGAAAACAGTTTCTCTAAACCTGTGACGATCAGCTGGAAGGGGTCCCACAAGGGGTGTCTTAAGTGTGACCTGTTTGCCATTGCTATAAAGACAATTATAAAGGTTGTCCAAGTGCTGTCTCATGTAATCTGTATGTGGGATGGGACTTTACACTGTACTGCTCAGGAGGAAGCTTACAGGATGGGCAAGGACAGGGACGCATGCAGACTGCAATAAATCAGGTTGTACAGTGGGCAACAATCCATGGGTTCAAATTTTCTCAAAGCAAGGACATGTCTGTACATTTCCACAAACGAGGGAAAATTTCCACCTTCCCTATATGTTAGGAGCAAACCCATGCAATTTGGTCCAAGAGGTGAAAGTACTTGGTCTAATTTTTGACTCAAGGACTTACATGGGTGCCTAACATCAACCAGTTAAAAGTGAAGGCTACAAAAGAGTACTTAGTATTTTTCGGGTTTCTTGCACATTATCTTGGGTGTGCAGACCGCCAACGCTTCTACGGCTTTACCGAGCGCTTATCGTAGTAAGCGTGACTATGGATGTTGAAGCTTATCATCTGCAACTCCATGTTTCTCCGGATGGTTGGACTCGGTTCAAATGAAAGCTCTCAGAATCTGTACTGGGGCTTTCAGGGCTTCACCTGTGGGTCCCTGTATGCTGAGAGTGGAGAACCACCTCTTTCATACACCGGGGACTACCATGAACCTGATTTACTATCGGAGATACAAAGGATTCCGGGATCTCCTACATCCAGATTGCGTTTTCACCCCCTTGAGGATAGCCGATCTATGGTAGGAGAATGAGGAATCTTGTAGAAGAAACTTAATTTAAGTCTCACTAAGTTATGGCTGTTGGAAATCCCCAATTCCCCCTTGGACTAATCAAGTCGAGTTGGATTTGGTCGGAATTGGGAAATAGGAGAGATCTGTAGCAGAAGTCGAGAGAGATTTCTTAGCACATTTCTAAGTACCAAGGGATCGGACGCAATATATAAGTGGTTCGAAAATCTGAAAATGGTGGGGCTTTGCAGCAGTGAGCAGAAGGAATGACTGTGCATTTCATGTGCATGTCTTTCTCTAAGCAGCATCTTCGATCTTCACTGCAGAGGTTACAGCCATCTTGCAGCAGTTAGATGGACTAGAGTCTTATGAACCATTCTATTGTGATAGATTGTGACTCTCGTAGTGCCTTGCAAGCAATCAAAGCTTAAAACTCATCACAAACAGTTTTTTTTTTTCTGATTGGAGGTTCAAGATTGGCTTGCACTGAAGTCAACACGTAAAAGATAACTCTGTGTTGGGTGCAGCGCATGTTGGTGTCATTGGGAATGAGCGAGCTGATCAGAAGGCTAAGGCAGCGCAGCTCAGCCTTGTGATGCTCGTTTTCCTCTCCACACACGACCTTGAAACCCAGCATCAGGAGTTGTCTTCGCGATAAAGGAAGGAACAATGGAGGCATATCTCCAGAAATAAAACTGCGAGAGATTAGAGATGACCTTGGCAGTTGGGTGGACTAGCATCCATCCCAACCGAAAAGTGGAAGTTGCCATTAACAAGGCTAAGAATCGGGCACACAAGACTGGACTCATGGGCCGAGATGGCTAAACTCAGGCACTTTGTGAGGGATGCCAAGAGCCCTTAAACAATCGCACATGTAGTGGAAAGATGTGCAACATCTCAGACCAAAGACGTATGTACTTGTTCTCCCCCATATACACTGAAGAATGTATGGGGGGAGGAATTGTGAAATAGAGGGTTCTTATTAGTTTCCTTAGGGAGACTAATATTTGTAATAAAATTTAATTATGGCATAAGTATATGCAATAATTGATACAACTTAGAGTATGATATTTAGCTTTGATTTTTAATTGTTTATTGTTATTTTAATAAGATATCTATTGATAGATTTTAAAGTTTTAAATTTTAATATTTCTGTTTAACAAGGTATTCGCCGCTAAGACCTTAGCTGTTGACGCGGCAGATAATTTTAAATAATCAATCAATCAATCCACACCAGGAAATTACAGACCAATTTCCCTCACCAGCTGCATCTGCAAGCTGATGGAGAAAATGGTCAACTTCAGGTTGACATGGCTGCTGAAAAGAAACGTGTTGACCCCATACAATATAGCTTTTGAAAATTAAGATTCAACCACAGATGCATGTGAGGATGGAACTGCTATACAGAATTCCTTCGCACAGTGACGTCACATAGCAGATAGCAGTCTTCCCTTGTTTTGACCTTGAAAAGGCTTATGATCTACTTGGAAGCGGCATACTCATGAAGCTGTATGACATTGGTTAAGAGGAGATTACCTACCTTATACAAAGCTTCCTGCTGGACAGGGAAGTTTAGAGTTCGGGTAGGAACAGTTCTCTAACCCCCTGGAAAGATCAGCGAAGGGGTCCCACAAGGGAGTGTCTTAAGTGTAACCCTGTTGCCATTGCTATAATGACATGGTAAAGGTTGTTCCAAGTGCGTCTTCATGTAATCTGTATGTGGATTGACTTTACACCTGTACTGCTCAGGTAGGAAGCTTACAGGATTGTGCAAGGACGCATGCAGGACGGCAATAATCAGGGTTGTACAGTGGGAAACATATCATGGGTTCAATTTTCCCAAGCAAGACCATGGCTATTACTTTTCACAAACGAGGAAAGTTCCATCCTTCCCTCTATTTAGGAGCAAACCCACTGCAATTTGTCAAAGAGGTGAAGTACTTGGATCTAATTTTTGACTCAAGACTTACATGGGTGCCTCACATCAAACAGGCTACAAAAGCACTTTCACATTTATCTTGGGGTGTAGACCGCACAACGCTTCTACGGCTTTACCGAGCACTTATTCGTAGTAAGTTTGACTATGGATGTGAAGCTTATTCATCTGCAACTCCCACTGTTCTCCGGATGTTGGACTCGGTTCATAATGAAGCTCTCAGAATCTGTACTGGGGCTTTCAGGTCTTCACCTGTGGAATCCCTGTATGCTGAGAGTGGAGAATCACCTCTTTCATTACACCGGGACTACATGAACCTGATTTACTACACGAGACTACAAAGGATTCTGGGATCTCCTACATCCAGATTGGTTTTCAACCCCTTTGAGGATAGCCAATCCTATGGTAGGAGAATGAGGAATCTTGTAGAAGAACTTAATTTAAGTCTCACTAAGGTGGTAGCGGCACGATCAGTGTGGGTGGTTACACCTACTACTGGTCGGGCCGCAGCGATGGTCACCACCTCCAGGGTGTAGCCATAGCCATCTCCAGTCGACTTCAGCCCGCGGTAGTCGAGGTGACACTGGTTGATGAGCGTATTATGGCACTGAGACTGAAGCATGCTTTTGGCTTCTTGTCTCTTATTGCTGTATACGCTCCTACCGATGTATTTAAAATCGATGTGAAAGAGGCGTTCTACGCCAAACTCACATCTGTGGCAGACGATTGCCCCCGGCGAGATATTCGCATTGTTCTGGGCGACTTCAATGCGGTATCCGGCTGTGACCGAGCTGGCTACGAGATGTCTGTTGGCTCCCATGGCTCGGGAGCTGATCCCAGCAGTGAGAATAGCCTCCTTCTCCGGGACTTTGCTAGGTCCCAGAAAATGAGGATCTCTGGCTCCTGGTACCAGCACTCCAACCCGCATCGCTGGACTTGGTACAGTGGCCAAGGAGATCGACCACATTCTTGTTAGCACATCATGGAGGATCCTCCAGAACTGCAGGATTTACCGGAGTGCCGAGTTCTGTGGCAACGACCATAGGCTGCTTGTGGCTACCCTGCGGGTCCACTTCAAAACTCCCCGTCCCTCCAGTGGCCACCCTAAGGTGTTTCACTTGGACAGACTAAGGGAGGAGGAGTGTGCCCGTGGGTTCACCATGGCAGTCTCTGACCGATTCACAGAACCCAGCAACCTGACGGACCCAGTTGCTCTGTGGGAGTTCTTCAAGCGCGTAACACACAAAGCAGCTCAGGAGTCCATTGGCGTACGCCCAAGGACAAGGCAGAATTCCATCTCCCTGGAGACATTAGAGGCCACTGAAGCATGTCACAAGGCTCGGCTGAATGGGAATCAAGTCTTGCGTCGTTCCATGGTGCGTAGGGCTCGGACACTGCTGAGAAGGGACAAGGAACAGTTCATCAGGAATCTTGCTGAGGAGGTCGAAGGCCATTTCTTGGTAAATGACCTTCGCCCTGCCTACCTAGCCCTGAGAAAACTGAACCCTAAACCCTCCTCACAGATGACTGCAGTCTGATCAGCGGATGGACGGATCATCTCAGATCATGTTGGGGTTCGTGAACGTTGGGCTGAGTATTTTGAACAGTTGTACCAGGTGGACCCTCCAACAGTTAGCTTGGATGCAAGCGATGTCACAGTGCCTGTGCTGGACCCACCCATCAGCAAGGAACCTCCTACCCTAACAGAAGTTAGGCTGGCGATTTCCAAGCTGAAGAGTGGGAAAGCTGCAGGCATATGTGATATCCCTGCTGAACTGCTAAAGGCTGGGGGTGAACCTATGGCTCGGGGCCTGCATACAGTCCTGACTGCCATTTGGCAGTCTGGTACCATTCCCCCTGACCTGCTGAGGGGCGTGGTCATCCCTCTCTGGAAGGGGAAAGGGGATCATTGGGATTGTAGCAACTACCGTGGCACTACACTGCTCAGCATACCAGGCAAGGTTCTCGCCCACATTCTTCTGAAACGGATCCGCAACCACCTACTGAAGCATCAGAGACCGGAGCAGTCTGGATTTACTCCTGGCAAGTCCACAATAGACCATATACTAGCGCTTTGAGTAATTGTGGAACGCCGTCGTGAGTTTGGTCGTGGGTTGCTACTGGTTGCTACTACATCGACCTCAAGAAGGCGTTTGACTCGGTGCATCGGGAATCGCTATGGGAGATCCTGAGGCTCAGGGGAATTCCAATAGAGATAGTGAGTCTCTATACTGGTACTGAAAGTGCTGTAAAGTGTGGTGGGGGTATGTCGAACTTCTTCCCTGTTAATTCAGGGGTGAAGCAAGGCTGTGTCCTTGCACCAACACTTTTCAACACTTGTATGGACTGAATAATGGGCAGAGCTACTAGCCACAGTCAGTGTGGAGCAACAACAGGCAATATTAAGGTCTCAGACCTTGACTTTGCCGACGATGTTGCCATCCTATCTGAGTCCTTGGAGTCACTTGTGCGGCTCTTGATGCATTTAGCAATGAGGCGAAGCCCCTAGGCCTAGAGCATAACCCTGGACCAAGACCCTTTAACCCTATAACCCTGGACCAAGACCAAGATTCAGGACTTTGGGGGCCTGTTAGGGGAACCCGTTCAGTCGATCCGTGCTTGCGGCGAAGACGTTGAAGTCACATAAAGTTTTACATACCTTGGTAGCGTAGTCCATATCTCTGGGTTGTCAGACCAGGAAGTCAGTAGATGGATTGGTCTGGCAACAGGATCCATGAACTCGATCAACAAGACCGTTTGGAGATGTCGGTACCTATGCAGAAGGACCAATCTGCGTGTCTTCAAGGCCTTGATACTGCCAGTTTTGCTCTATGGAAGCAAAACCTGGACGCTATCCAGTGTCTTGGAGTCTCGCCTTGATGCCTTTTGTAACAAGTCCCTTTGTCGGATCATGGGGTACAGTTGGCAGGACCACGTGTCCAACCGGCGGTTACACCATGAGACTGGCATGGGACCTGTTACTTGCATAATCCGGGATCGCCAACTTAGGCTATAAGGCCACCTAGCTCGTCTCCCTGTGGACGACCCTGCCCACCAGGTTGTCTCTCTGCGAGACAACCCCGGGTGGAGGAGTCCTGTGGGACGACCTAGGAGATCATGGCTTGGGCAGCTCGACGAGACCTGTCGCGAGGAATTAGGGATGGGCCGTGGGCCTGCCTGGAGACTCGCCTCGAGGGATCCTCGTGGCTGGAAGCGAAGGGTGGATGCGGCCATGCGCCCCCGTCGGCGTTAGCCCCTTGATGATGATGATGATGATGATAAATACGTGCGAACGAGGAGAGAGGAGACCAGGGCAGGAGCCTTTTACATTGGCTTTAAATGAAAGAAATTCTACAAAATATTTTCTCGCAATGGGGCATTTTAAAATCTCTAAACAAGAGTTTGATAAAAATTCGCGTCATTATATATATAATCAGAATTTTAAAAAATAATTTTTCAAAAACGAATAAGTAAATGGCACGTGACACATGATACATGCTAAGCACGCGACTTGCAGTGCAGCAGCGGATGACCCCTCCCACTATACCCCACGAGCATGAGAAGTTGATGAGAATAATACACCAAATCTGTCATTAAACGTAATATTTTTTTATGGTAGATATGATCAATATTTCATTTAAGGTTATTTTGTAATAGAATATAAACATGCT
>NC_051396.1:38178708-38183708 GCF_015228065.2 Penaeus monodon
CCGAGCTTTCAATTAATGGAGCCAAACACGGGTCTGGGTCGTTAATAAAAAGGTGTATGCTTAACAGGATAAGCTAACATAATTGACCATATCAAATGAATATTTCTCTCTAAGAATAGACCTTCATCAGCTGAACACTTCCGCTAACACACCGACATCTAGGCGTAAATAAATTTCAAGGTAATCTCCCAGTATCTGTTATCCCGCTTCATCCTATACCTGCCTAGCCTATTCTTTTTTGCTTTTTGTCCGACCTGTGAGCGAACTGTAAAAATAATCTAGAGAGGGAAGGGAGGTTTCCCGAAGCCTGTCCATCCAATCAACATATTCATTAGGGAAGACTTGCTTACCTGTTAGCACCAAATCTTGGGCTTTAGGTGGTAAATACTGGATAAGTTGTTTGCTATAAGCCCGCTATCAATATGATTTTTAGCCAGCGAGGATAGGCTTGCGCAGATATTGATAAAACTTAATTTGTTTATGTTGACAGAATGAAAGTTTAACCAGTGTTTCAATTACATTTTGATATTACAATCATGGATTCCACAAAGGGTTTTAGCGTTATATCATATTTCCTTCTGTATCATTAATACTTTGTGCTAACACGATGAATCTTAGTTTCCCTGTCGGTTCTGTCATACAGCAAAATATTTTCCATCTCAGCAGTTACCATTAATGTAGCATATTTCATATTTAACGAAAAAAAAAAGATAATATATTACCATATCGACAGAGATTTCGGATTTGATACATCAATCTTTCAGAAATGTAGTAACCACTAAACGTATGCATATATGTGCCTTTGTCGGATTTCTTTCTGCATAGCTCGCAGTGTTATACAATTGCCATGGCTGCTGATGTGGGCTGATGCGTGAATACACAGACTATGATATACTGGGATTCTGTTATGGTTATATATGCTCCTGTCACCCCCTCCCCCATCCTCCCCATACACACAACAGGTGTAATAACGCATATGTATCAGACATATTACTCCTATTTATAATCAGGAAAATTTCTGAAACACCATCAATTACCATTTCACAATAAACTTAATATAGTTTTATGGAAAATGTGGATTAGAATATATACACATGTCTATGGTAGAAAAAATTGTTATCAATAAAGGGTGAAAGTTAAGCGTGTTCTTTGTTTTCCCCATCACACACACACTCGCACGCGCGCGCAAAACTAGATGTAATTGCACATGAATCAGATTAAGGCAATCATTTACAGTGAATGTGCCTATGACTCAGAATAAGCTGATATATTTTATGGTTAATGTGATGAACATTTTCCTTAAGGTCGACGTGTAATGGAGCCCTTTACTTCTCTGGACATTTTTTTCGGGAGTTACTGTTAATTGATATCTCTTCATAATGACAGCAGCAGTGGAGGGGAGCTTGTCCACTATGCCCACTATGAAGTTAGATGGTTATATTATTTCTCTGAACTTTCATCTCGAGGACCGTTAGATAGGAAACGGGATACAGTAATCATGAAACAACCAATTATTGAACCCTACACGGAGATACAATTAATTAACATAATACTGTTTCATTGTTCTTAGAAATTGAATACCATCACTCGCCCTGAATTCAGAATCCACGCTCTCGTAGCTAATGTAGTGGACGTGAGGTACCCCCACTATGAGTATCCAGACTAGGCGAGTCCCCCCTCTTGACATCAGCAGCACTTCCTGAACACCATCTGTGGGCACTCTTGGCAGCCTCTTCATCCCTGGACATTTTTTTTTTTTTTTTATCTATTTAATCTTTTACTTTTTTTTGTTTTGTTTTCTTTTACAGCCTCGTTTTGATTTTGAATTGATTTTAGTGATTAAATAAGTTCACTTTTATTATTACCTATTTTATTTAAAAACGTTCTTACGACAAGACCAACGAGGATATATAAACAAGTATCCTGTTGCCGGACTGTTGTTAGCCTCCGGGCTAGTACAGTGGTAACGTGTCGGCCTCTCATCCGAGGGGTCGGCAGTTCGTACCCCACCCAGGCGCGAGAAGATGCAATTGTCGCCCGGATGTTACTGCTGTGGCTAGGCACCACGGCGGGTAAGGACTCAGATCAGCCGAGTCAGCACCAGATGACACACGTGAGCGAGTCGGCATTAGTCGACACAGGCCGGGCTCCCCTCATGGCATAGCCCGGGCGAGGCTAAGTTTTGCATATCGGATTTATCCTTGCCGGACTATTAGGTGTAGTCAGCACCCCACCTCAGACCCGCAGCTCTCTTCTACACCAGGGCGGGCTTTAATCCCTGGGTAGGGAGGCCCAGTAGTCTGAGGCGTCTTTTGGGCGCACTTCTTTTACTCTGAATTCTTTTCCTCTTTTCATGTGATTTTCCTGAGCCTATCGGAGTTCCCTTGTGGGCTCCCGCTTGGGGGGTGGGCATCGAATTACCGTCCTTCGCCTAGGCAAGTTCGACGGTAAGGGTGTCCTCCATATAACTCGATCCCTCTTTGGTACTGGAGAACGTAACCAGGCTTCCACGGGAAGGGGGGGGGGGGGTGTAGAGGTGGGAAAACTTCCTTAGTCTCTTAGGTATTGCTGTTATTTTGATACCAAAAGTTAAGAATTTTTGAAACTTCAGGACTACGGCTTCGTGCCAAGGGGTCGGACCTGGTCTGATATCCAGGATCGATGCTATCCCGGCTACCCCTTCTCTTCAAGGAGGAAGGGCGACCCATGATCACTCTACGACCAATCTGACTACGTACAATGGAACCCCTACTCATGAAAAAAACAGAAGACCCCTTTTCAAAATCCCTACTGAGAATGCAAGAGATATCAAGGTCCTTGATGGTCAAGTGGACGGCGATTTTGATTTTGTCAAAAAATTGCGAGATGGAAGGCTCTTTGTTGAGGTATAATGTAACTCCCAGATTTAGGATTTACTTAAGCTGACGCAAATTCATGATCTGAGTTAACTAGTCTTATTGGCCCAAATACCTGTAAGGGAGTAATCTTTCACAAGGATTTGAGGATGATGGAAGAGAATGAAATTCTCGAGAGCTTGAAGACTAAGTGGACGTTCATTGTATGACCAAGAAGGATGGGAATGTGCGAACGAAAACTGGACAGTGTTTTTTGACCTTGGCTTTGAATAGCATCTTCCAATATGTCAATGTCAGATACGAACGTGTCCAAGTAAGGCCTTACATCCAAAAGCCAAAGCATTATAAGAGACGCCAAAATTCATATATATATATATATATACTGACGCCCCCAAGACAAATGAGTTTGTGAGTACGGGTGTATTGGTCGATTGAATGTGAATTGAAGTTCAAACTGCCGAATCATATATCGATCTTTCTTGCCGAAATTTTTGCTATCGACGACCCACGCTGGAATAGTTATTTTTTCAGATTCACTAAGTTCACTTAAAGTTATTACATCATTAGCAACCACAAAAAACTACTGGGTAATATCATTCGTAAGTTACATGGTGCCAACAAATCAGTCAAGCTAATATGGGTACCAGGCCACTCTAGTATCCATGGCAATGAGCAGGCTGACAAACTAGCCGGGTCAACTCGCGATCTGGGCCTTAACATAGTTCATACAGATCTCAGGTGTTTTGTGTCTCTTACAAAAGCAAAAATACATCTGTGGCAAAGTGAGTGGATCAACCTAGACATAAACAATAAACATAAACCAATAATAGAAAAGTGGGACAAAGCCCACAGGAAAAACCGAAGAGAGGAGGTGGTGTTGGCGCGCCTGAGAGTCGACGCCACAAGAATAACCCAGCTTACGCCATATATTGAAAAAAAAATTCCACCACAGTGCCTCCATTGCACAAATGACCTGACAATAACCAATTTTCTAATAACCTGCCATCAGCACAGCAACAACAGACAAACCTTAAAAAATTACCATTCACAACATCAAATCTTTTATTAGATGATGAGAAATAATACAATATAATCAAAACTTTATGACCTTACATAAACCGATATAAAAAATAGGATCCATTGGCTTAATAACTATGGCCACATGGTTGATAGCCAACAAATCCAAGAAATGCAAAAAATTGCCGAACTCTCTCTCGGGTTGTTGTGCTCGTCTGATCAGCAGTGGTTTACGGAGCGCCCGGACTCACTGGACGCCTCCTTGGTGTTTTTTTCTTGAGCTATGAGAGAGGGATAAGTATATTTTCATTGCTTACAAGAGGCCAGGTAGATGTGTTATGTGTATTGTAAATTTTGAGAATATACAAACTGAGAGATCTCAGGTTTTGCTTTTAATGTTTGGGTTTCGATTTATCCTTGGTTTCGTTCTTTTACTCTTTAATTTCTTTTAATTACTTTTAAAGGATTCTTTACCGATCTGTTTTTAGTTATCATTATCTCTCTCCGTCGTCCACCCTCTCTGTCTCTTCCTTTTCCGTCTCTTCTTTCCCACTGTGTCTCTCCCTTTAACATGTCTTTTTCTTCCCTACCTATCGCATTCCCATGCGTATGCATTTATATATATATATATATATATATATATATATATATATATATATATATATATATATATATATATACACACACATACACAAACACATACATACAAACACACACCCAAACACACACACACACACACACACACACACACACACACACACACACACACACACACACACACACACACACACACACACACACACACACATATATATATATATATTTATATATATATATATATATATATATATATATATATGTATATATACATATGTATATATATTTTTATATATATCTATATATATTATATGTATATATATATATATAAATATGTATATATATTTATATGTAATATATATAAATATATATATATATATATATATATATATATATATATATATATATATATATATATATATTTTTTTTTTTTTTTTTTTTTTTTTTTTTGTATAGGTGTCCTTTTACATTATTTATTTGACATTCCTTTGCATATTTCATGTTTTATCTCACTTGATTACGTGTTTACGG
>NC_051396.1:38188708-38193189 GCF_015228065.2 Penaeus monodon
TATATATATATTTATATATAAAATAATATAATTTAATATATTTATAAAACACACACAACGCATCCACACACAACCACACCACACAACACACACACACACACCAAAACACCCACACACACACACACACATATATATATATATATATAATATTTTTATAATTAAAATATATTTATATATATATACACCTATTTTAATACACATGCACCATGAGTGGTAATGTCCTAAAAATTCGAGTGAGAAGTGATCTGTGACAAGCTGCTTAAAGAGAGAAAAAATTCGTAAAATTTTTAGCTTATATCCCAACCAAAATAGAAATAAAAGTTTATAAAACCCATATTGGCCCATGCATAGGGAAAACCTCTTAAAAGATGGCAGAAAGGCCAATTTGGAATACCATTTTCCCTTTTTACCGTGCTAAAAAAAGTTAAATAAGTCCCAATGGTCATCGAGAGTGCCACAGCAGATAAAAACAGCGGTAAAAATCAAAGAAAATGACACGCATCACCGCAGGATGCAGAATAACAGTGCCAAATCGCACGGGTATTACAGTTTACGAAAAGGCATTTGACTATGTACAAATACCAGAAAGTACAAAGAAGCTATTCGAAGCCCGGGAGAAAGGGGAAAGGTTTATTTGTAAATTTTGGGAAGATCGAGAAATGTCCAAAGTGGGACAGCAACCCATCAAGATCCCAGGGAAACCGAAAAGATCCCAAATTAAAAAAAGGTTTTGACAGGGCGATAAAATCTAAACCAAAACTTTTTTATTTTTTGCCTTGAAGAATTTTTTAAGGGAACCCTAAAATGGAATGGAAAGGTTTTCGAAAAAGGTTTGAATCCCCTAAACAATCTAAGTTTTTCAGATACTGTTCTTTTCAGTGAATCTGAAAACTAATAAACGTCTAAATTTGAAAGTTTGACTTAGGATAACCAAAAAAAAAGACAAGTTTGTGTTAATTTAAAACAAAATGCATGTAAAAGGGGAAAAAAGCACTAAAATTATTGGAAAAGTAATACACACCTAGGGAAAATCAAAGGGGGAAAAACACACTAGCAAAGGGGAAAAATTTAAGCGCGCATCAATCTGGGAAGGATTTCCTCCCGGGTTTATACCTGATCAAAAACATGGATTATAACCAAATTACTGGAAAAAACTAATAAGTAAACCAGGGGAGGGATTGGGAAAATTTGATGTTTTTTTATTTAAAACCTAAGAAATCGGATGAGGGTGAAGTGGGGTCAAGACAGACAAAAGTTATGATATACTTGGGACAATGACAATGGGCAAGGGGGCTACACCCTCGGAGAAAAAGTGTATGAACTTGTTACACTACACCTTTCACCTCTATCCCCTTCCCTGACCTTGTCCAGGGCGAACCCTCCGACCCTTGGGAAAATGTCGGGAAAGCGGAAGGGCCTCCCATTTACGAAAGTGAGTCGAGGGACAAGGGGGGCCCAAACGGGCAGGGGGGGGGTGCATACTCAAATACGCCCGCAAACCCCGGGGGGTTAATGGAGCAGCGTCCCCCGGGGAAACTGTTTTTTGGGGAAATACAAAAAAGGGGAAAAAATGCCGGTTTCCCGGGGGCCGCCTCTTCGGGAGTGTTCGGGGATAAGGGCGGTTTGGGAGGGGCCGGGGTGTAGGGGGGTTTGGGTTTACCCTGCCACATTCTTCTTCCTTTTTCTCTCTTACGTTTTCCCCGATCTTTCCCCCTTTTTTTTCTTCCATTTCCCCAAATAAACCCTTTTTTTGACTGTTTGAATTTTTTTATTTTCTTTTCCCGTCTTTTTTAGTCCCCTCGCTCTCCCCCAGTCTCCTACTTCCCAAAGAAAATTCCCTTTATATCTAAAAAAAAAATAATAAAATTTCTTTTGTGTGTGTGTGTGTGTGTTTTTGTGTTTTTGGGGGGGGTTTTGTGTGTGTGTGTTTTTTTGTGTGTGTATGTTTTTGTTTGTGTGGTTGGGGTGTGGTGTGTGTGTGTGGTGGGTGTGTGTGTGTGTGTTGTGTTGTGTTTGTGTGTGTTTTTTTGTTTGTTTTATTTGCCCTGCCCCCCCCACACATACATATATTTATAATATATATTTTATATATATATAAAATTAATATATAAAATTTATTATATATGGGGGTGTGTGTGTGGTTTTTGTGTTGTGTTGGTGTTGTGTATTTGTGTGTGTGTGTGTGTGTATTTGGGTGTTTTGGTGTTTGTGTGTGTGTGTGTGTGTGTGTGGGGTGTGGTGTTTTGTGTGTGTGGGGTGTAAACCCCCCACACAAACACATATATGCACACAAACATGTATATATATATAAAATAATTAAAATTTATATATATATTATATAATATAAAATATATATATATATATATTTTTTTATTATTTGTATATATGCACACACACCCCATATTATAATATATTTAAAATATACATATATATATATATATAAATTTTATATATATATATATATTATATATAATTATATATTATATATATTGATATATAAATTTAAAATATTGCACACACCACACACCCACACTATGTGTATTTTCTATGTGCATTTTATATATATACATATATATATATATATATAATATAAAATATATATATATATTAATTTTATTATAAAATATATATATATAATTTTACTTTTTATGTATCTATCTAAACTATCTATTTTACTATCTATCTATCTAACATCTATCTATCTATCTTCTATCATCTATATAATTAAAAATATGTAAAATAATATATAAATATATTATATATTATATATATAAAATTATAATAATAATATATATATTAATATATCATATATATGAATTATACATTTTGCATATTATGAAAATATAAATATATGCATATATATATATATATATATAATTTTATATATATATATATATATTTATATATATATAATATTTTATATATAAAAAATATCTATAATATATATAATTTTATATTATATATATATATTAAAATTTTATATATATATAAAGTGTGTGTGTGTTTTGTGTGGTGGTGTGTTGTGTGTTTTGTAAATGAAAAATATCCTATATTAAATTTTATATATTTTATCTTATATATATATAATATAATATATATAATATATAAAATATATATCCCCCCACACACCCACACACACACACACACAATATATATTATATATAATATAATATTATATATATATCTATATATATATATAAAATATAAAATATATATAGATTATTTTATATATATTTATATAAAAATTGATATATATGCCACACCCACACACACACACACACTATTTTGTACTCATGTGCATATATAAAATTTCAATATAATATATATTTTATATATATATATTATAATATATTATATAATATATTTCTTATATGTATTTTGGGTTATCTATCTTCTATCTATCTACTATCTATCTATCTTTTCTATCATCTATCTTATATATTTTTTTTAAAAAATATATAATTATAAATATATATTTTATATATATTTTATATATATTATAATATTATAATTACCTATATGTTATATGCTACAGATGGTGTGTGTTATTATATTTATTGTATATATAAAATATATTATATATAATTATATAATTATATATATATATATAATAATATTAATATATATAAATATATATATATATTTTATATATTATTATATATAATATATATTATATATATATATATATATATATTTTTATATAATATTTTATAATATATATATATATATTGTTTTGGGGTTGTGTTTTTTGGGGGGGGGGGGGTGTGTGTGTGGGGAAATGAAAATTATACATTATTTTATATAAAAATATTATATTATATATAAAATTATATATATATATATTATATAATATATATAATATAATTTTATATATACACACACACCCCCCACAAAAACACACACACACCCCACAAATAATATATATATTATATAATCTTAAAATATAATATATAAATTTTTTAATATATATATATATTATAATTTTTATTATTACATTATTATAACAAATATGCAAATTGGGGGTATATAGGGTTTTTATTATATTATTATATATATTTAAAATATATATATATTTATTTTTATAATATTACATATATTTTAATTATAATTTTATAATATATTATATATATATTATAGATATATTTATATCCCTTCCCCTACCCTTATTATAATATATTTATTTATTATATATTATTTTATTATATATAAAAATATTTTTATTATATATATATTATATATATATATATATATTTAAATATTATTATCCTTTTATCTCAAATCATATTTTAATATAAAAAATAGTATATAAAAATTTTATTTATTATTATTATTAATTTTATTAAAATTTATTATATATATTTTTTTGTGTGTGTGTGTGTGTGTGTTTTTGGGTGTGTGTGTTTTTTTTCTTTTTTTATATTAATTTTTTTAATAAAATAAAATTAAAATATTTATATTTAAAATTTTTTAATTTTTTCCAA
>NC_051396.1:38198289-38204975 GCF_015228065.2 Penaeus monodon
AAAAATACAATTCAGTGAAAAGGATCATGAAACTCTTGTTGTACCCAACATGCCTTTAATATGACTTTCAAGAACACAAACACGCGTCCTAACAGGTGATAACACAAATAAGATAAAAATAACAGGCTTATATTTTTGTGTAAATGTAAATGCGATAACTACCACTACGCACGTTTGAAAATTGCAGGCTTATACAACAGGTTAATCATAATATAACAGGTGCAACCCTAATAAGAATAACAACAGAAATTTCTTAACTTCGCGGGACGATTGATAAGCTATCTTACATCCCAAAGGCATCTTTCTAATAAAAATACAATTCACTCAAAAGGATCATGAAACTCTTGTTGTACTCAATGTCTTTATTATGACTTTCACAAACACACATCCTAACAGGTGATAATACAAATAAAATAAAAATAACAAGCTTAAATTTTCTGTGTAAATGTAAATGCGATAACCACTATCTCATACCTTTGAAAATTTCAGGCTTATACAACAGTTTAATTACCTAACAGGTTGAAAAGTCACCGGTTTTATTCTATTTAGAGAGCATTAATAGGGTTTTCAACGCATCTGCGCGAGACCAAAGACGGGTTTCCCCATCCTATTTCCGTCTGAACAGTTAATTATCTACCAACTAGGACCACCACCTGTCCCCCACGTGCTGAACCAGTTATGTTTTGCTAATTAACCTCAAGGGGCAATGCGGTATATTTCCTAAAATGTTCCCGCCTCAGCTCTCAATTTTGTACAATCTACAATGCAAACTAGGAAATATGTTCAGCTTTCCCATATGTATAACTCTGTGCACGCCAATACAGTGCATTCTCTTCTGATATAAAAAGACCAGGGTAAACATCGATTAGGGATCCTCTGTTTATGATGATATTAGAAAAAGATGAATTAGAACAGAAGGTGGACTAGCTTTTCAGTAATTTACTCCCCCTCCACAAAATTGTATATAGTACCTCCCCACAAGTATATACGAAGAAAAGGAACTATGCAATGGTAACCACTAATGTTGGTTACTATAGTTTCATTCATCTAGCAAATATGCTGTTTTGTCTCCTATAAGAACGGGAAAAATATTGTAAAAAGACACAAATAACCTTGCCGACGGAAAATAATCCAACTAAACTTTACTTCTCGATTTCCCAACCATGGTCTTTCTCACCAGTCTACAAACATGCTATAAGAGACGGGGCTAGATAAGTTGCTATCTTTAAGTCGGACTACGGCGATTGTAGTTTCATTTATCTAGCAAATATGTTTTTTTTGTCTCCTACAAGAACGGGAAAAATATTATAAAAGGACACAAATAACCTTGCCAACGGGTATAATTCAACCAAACTTTACTTCTCGATTTCCCCGTCATTGCCTTTCTACAAATATGCAGCAAGAGATGGAGCTAGATAAGTTGTTATCTTTAAGAGACGATCATCTCACCGCCGGACTATGGTGATTTACTATCGGGAAACGTACATTCAGCCACCGCTTTTTAAGTAACACATGCATATATTTTCTCAAATCTCCCTATATTTTTTACGTTGGCACTGAATAAAACTTGACACTCGATCTCTTTAATATTTTCTGAATATCTTAATACAAAGTCATACCAAATGAAAAAAAAATATATACATCTTAACATCCTTTGCCTATGATTTTTCACTATGTCCCTAGTTGTTGTAGTAGCGAAAACATTTAAGGCCCCTATAAACTATTTTTATCTTCAAAAATCAAAACACCTGTATAACAAGAAGGCTTTCACTTGATTATTTTTCCCTTTTAACAACTATGTCTTTATCAAAAACAAAAACTTTTATAAGATATAAAAAAAGAGTAAAATAATATAACCCCCATGTTATAAAGCTTTTATAATTGTACGTGTATTGGACAATGACAAAGTCAAATTCGCCTAAAGCAGGGATTTTTTGACCAAGGATATGTTTACCCTGTGAGTAAAAAAAAAATATAAATTAGTGACACCCTCGATGCGATGGATCTTAGCAGACAGCATGTGATTTTCCAACTAATGCGTTTTTTTTTCTTAAACCGAGTTATCTATAAAGGTGCTTTCTTGTTGTGTGTCTACATTAGATATTCTTGTTTTACATGGCAGTAAAGGGTATATGACGACCAACATACAGTCGAGGAGGTAAATTATAGAGAAAGGTTGAAAATCACAGTCCTAAAGGGGAAAAAGCCGCAACCGAAGCAATATTTTCTAAATGACAAGTAAAAAAGCATTCGTTTAGGAGAAAAAATATTCGCATTACCTCATAATAAGGGAGGGAGAAGCTTCTTTTCATAACTTAGAGAAAGCAAAATGCCCTTTTTTTCAAATACAAGGGTGATTATTGAAGTATATGTATATGAACTGAGCAGTTTTTTCAGACTTGGGAAATATATGGTAAGTGTTAAAATGTTATAGCACTGCTATCATCTTTAACAAAAAGTCTTATTTATCTAAAGATGCCTTCCTAAACTCTGACAATGCTCCAGGCAATATCCAGATAACGGACGACCACAGACAGGTATCAGGGAATACCCCTGCTTGTCACGAGACAATGACTTCACCGACATAGTAAAACCATTAATGGACGCGCGAAGTGAGGAAGAGGCGAACCATAGAGCGACACCATGGAAGTACTTTTCTCGTCTCCTTTCGTGAAGAACCGCATACTTAATGAATATCTACAATGGAAATCGCACCCATTCAATCATTTGACCAAGGTAAACCCCCATGTTCTAGATAGCTAGAAAGTTTTAGAAATGCTCGCCTCGGTTGTTGATTTTCGTAGCACATCGTTCTTCACACCCACTCGTTCCGCTAGCTCACGCTCTGTTCTCCCTATCAAACATGCCATATCTCGTTGGCGAGGCCTCATCCTTCTCCTAAATCTGCTCCTCCTCCCCTCGACTAAGCGCGATGTTGTATTTACCGCGAGGATGTAAAAAATGGTGATTATAATCATAATTGGAGCTATAACACAACTTCACACAACACTAAATATGTATTGACATTGATTGACTTAGAATTGGTGGTGCTTATAGCCATATCAAGCTTGGAGGTTCCTTGCGAAGAAAACATAAAATTTGATAAAAGAAAACAGTAATATGTCTTTCATTAGTAGTACAAAATAGATAATTACTCGTATGACTGCAATACACAATCATCATAGTACAAACATTTGCCGCGATAATTTGTCAGAATTTATAATTCCATCATTCATTCAAGTTTTGCTTCTCGCTTTCCTCGCAATTATTTATTTTTTCCCATTCGCAGACAGAAATACGATGGTAGCAGGGCACGATTTGCTGTCTTCCGGGCATGTCACCTCTGTCGGAAGGAGCATTCAGATTCTGATAGAGGCTTATAAATACTAACAACCGCATCCGAGCCATTACATGCTAGTATTTTATCAAATTTCCTTATGTAAAAGTGTAATTTTTATTCTTAAATGACAAATAATGCTTACCAATGGCATCAATATATGTATTTTTTGCATACAAGTACCATCTAACCTTGTTATTAAAGAAGAAATATACCCAATCCTCCAATACATTTTCCAGCGAGACAAGTACATACGTCTGAGAATGCTGTACATTTTCCCACTAAATGTGCGACCGCCAATGGCACTCCTCACAATGCCTTGTTAACAAAACTTTTACTTGGCGGTTACATTATAATCATTCAGCATGTAAACTGCCTACGTTATCACCGTCTTCTTCGTCGTCAGAGAATATTTCTCCCTGTAATGTTGACCGCAGCTTAGACGAGGGGCTCTATATTCCCGCACGCGCCGCACTCATCACTGACGCGGATGCGCGCGCGGGGAAATAAAACCGCACGCGGCGGCGGCGAGGGCGGCGGAGGGCGCCTTTGACGACAACGCTTACATAGAGAGGGGGAGGGGCACATTCAAGTTACTATATTTCTCAATTTTTCCCTGCATAAAGTCGTTTGAATATTTAAAAAATGACACTCATAAACCATAAAGAGGCAAAATATGAAATACAAGGAAGTCGGTTTATCTACTGAAGATAACACTGCAAAATTTAGCGAAAATAATATCTTTCTTGATATCAAAGAACTTTTATAAGAAGCCCCTCCCCTGTCGCCCCCCACCGCCCTGACGGACAGAGGTTCAACTGACGGACAGAGGTTCAGTCCGGTCAGCGTGCTGTAGGCTGTCTGTCTGTCGCTCGCAGGCGACCCTCTTTTATACAGATTGAACTAGGAAACTCACAAGGGTTGCGATGTAAACGGAAGTATGGAGGAGAGGATGTGATCGTGTACACGGGACGGCGTCGCGAGGCGGAAGGCCTGCGGATGTCGCGTCCGTTGTCATGTCTAGCAAAGGCGTGGTATGTAGAGGCTTTTCTTCTTCTTTTAACGGTAGGTTCATGTCTGAGCCGCCGTGGTCACAGCATGATACTTAATTGTAGTTTTTCATGTTGTGATGCTCTTGGAGTGAGTACGTGGTAGGGTCCCCAGTTCCTTTCCACGTGCCGGTGGTACCTTTTAGGTAATCATTCTCTCTGTTTATCCGGGCTTGGGACCAGCACTTGACTTGGGCTGGCTTGGCCACCCAGTGGCTAGGTAGGCAATCAAGGTGAAGTTCCTTGCCCAAGGGAACAACGCGGCGGTCTTTGACTCGAACCCTCGAATTCAGTTTGCCGTCGTGACAGTCTGGAGTCCGACGCTCTAACCATTCGGCCACCGCGGCCTTGACAATCATGGGCTTCCATGATTTTTTCTTTAGCAATTTAGAGCGGTGGTTTGCCATTGCCTTCCGCCCGGTGTTTTTTTTTTTTTTTATCGAGTCACCATCTCTATTTACCCGGCACTGACTTAAGCTGGCTTGGCCACCCAGTGGCTAGGCAGGCAATCGAGGTGAAGTTCCTTGCCCAAGGGAAACAACGCGCCGGCCGGTGACTCGAACCCTCGAACTCAGATTGCCGTCGTGACAGTCTTGAGTCCGACGCTCTAACCATTCGGCCACCGCGGCCCCCATGTAGAGGCTAGTGTTATTGTATTAAATATATATATTTGGTGTGAGGTGAAATAGGCCATATGTGAACTAGGTATTACATCGCTCGGTCACGCTACCGCGGCGGTCCCCGCCGCAGAGGTGTCAGAGAAAGTGAAAAGGCGCATCTAGCTAAACATTACAACCTAAGCCAAAAAATAAGTAAACAGTACATATGAAATACAACAATCCATACGGCTAACATTAAGTGCATACAGTAACATCAAGAAGGTACACAATGTAGCAGCTTAATAAATCATACGAAATAGCAATAACATTCAATGTATAAAATCAGTATACCATATAAAATAACGTGAACATTCATGCGACTCACGGAACAGAAAATGACAAATAAGCACAACGAACCATGAATCTTTAGACGAAAACAACCTCACAACACACACACACACACGTGAGCGCACGCATTTAATCTATGTTTACATAAGCACATACATTTTAGATTTACATAATCTAAAATTCACTCTTAAATTATGAAGCGACCTTTAATCAACGCCTTTGTTCACTTATTGCCGGTGACATTAATTCTTTTCACACTAGATATTTTAGATATTTGAATAAACAATCTCTAGAGAAATGCCTTTAGTAGTTACTCGTGAATGTATTAATTTAACTCTAGTTCGCCGTCTGTTATATGTTTTTTTAAAAGTCCTTGTAAATATCAGCGTCGCATTTCATGTTTGTTCGGTGTATACGTTTTTTTGTGGGTCTATCTACGAGCGTAAGATCGAGTTGAGTGGCGAAGGATGGTGGAGAGGTCCACGGCTGCTCAAACATGAGCATACCGTTATTGATGATGATGATCTACGAGCTTCATCTTTTGTTGCGCTTTTGTGTGTGTGTCTGTGTTTGTGTGTGAGTGTGAGTGTGTATGTATGTGCGTGTATGTGTGAGTGTGTGTGTGTGCTTGTGTGTGTGTGTGTGTGTGTGTGTGTTGTGTGTGTGTGTGTGTGTGTGTGTGTGTGTGTGTGTGTGTGTGTGTGTGTGTGTGTGTGTGTGTGCATATATATGTGTTTGTACATGTGTTTTTTTTTTTTTTTGCTCACATGCGCGTATGTGAGCGCGCTCGCTGAGCGTGCTCACATGGGCGCTGATTTTTGTGTCCATAAATATATACACACACGCACGTATATATATATATATATATATATATATATATATATATATATATATATATATATATATATATATATATTCATCTTTTAACGGTAGGTTCATGTCTGAGCCGCCTTGGTCACAGCATGATACTTAATTGTAGTTTTCATGTTGTGATGCTCTTGGAGTGAGTACGTGGTAGGGTCCCCAGTTCCTTTCCACGGAGAGTGCCGGTGGTACCTTTTAGGTAATTATTCTCTCTATTTATCCGGGCTTGGGACCAGCACTTGACTTGGGCTGGCGTGGCCACCCAGTGGCTAGGTAGGCAATCAAGGTGAAGTCTCTTGCCCAAGGGAACAACGCGGCGGTCGGTGACTCGAACCCTCGAATTCAGATTGCCGTCGTGACAGTCTTGAGTTCGACGCTCTAACCATTCGGCCACCGCGGCCTTGACGATCATGGGCTTCCATGATTTTTTCTTAGCAATTTAGAGCGTGTTTGCATTGCCTTCCGCCCGGTGTTTTTATCGAGTCACCA
>NC_051396.1:38205075-38210075 GCF_015228065.2 Penaeus monodon
AGCCCCCGGGTCGAGGGCTTATTTTTGGGGGGAAAATTTTTGCTGGTTTATCCTTGCCGGATTTTGGGTGTAGTAGCACCCCACCTCAGACCCGCAGCTCTCTTCTCCCAGGGGGGGGCTTTAACCCTGGGTAGGGGGGGCCCCTAGTCTGAGGCGTCTTTTGGGCGCACTTCTTTTCTCGAATTCTTTTCCTCTTTCATGTGTTTTTTCCTGACCTATCGAGTTCCCTTGTGGGCTCCCGCTTGGGGGGGGGCTTCAAATTTTTCCGCCCTTCCCTAGCAAGTTCGCGGTAAGGGTGTCCTCCATAAAAAATCGATCCCTTTTTGGTACGGAGAACGTCCCAGGTTTCCCCGGGGAAGGGGGGGGGGGGGTTGAGGTGGGAAAACTTCCTTAGCCCTTTAGTTTTCTGTTATTTTGATCCAAATTAAAATTTTTAAAACTTCGGACTCGGCTTCGTCCCAAAGGGGGTCGGACCTGGTCGATACCCAGGATCGATCTTCCCGGCTCCCCCTTCTTAAAGGGGGAAAGGGCAAACCCCTGATCACTCTACGACCAATCTGACTAGTAAAATGAACCCCCTCTCTAAAAAAACAAAAAGACCCCTTTCAAAATCCCTACTGAGAATGCAAGAATATAAAGGGCCCTTGATGGTAAGTGGACGGCGATTTTGTTTTTGTCAAAAATTGCGAGATGGAAGGCTCTTTTTTGAGGAAAAAAAGTAACTCCAATTTTAGGTTTTACTTAACTGACGAAATTTCATATCTGAGTTAACTAGTTTTATTGGCCAAATACCTGTAAGGGGTAATTTTTCAAAAGGGATTTAGGATGAGGAAAGAAATAAATTTCGAGACTTGAAGACTAAGTGGACTTTCTTTTTTCCCAAGAAGGGGAGGGGAATGTCAAACAAAAACGGGACAGTGTTTTTTGACCGGCTTTGAAAAAATTTTCCAATATGTCAATGTCAAAACGAAAGTGTCCAAATAAGGCCCTTACATCCCCAAAAACCAAAGCATTATAAAAACGCCAAAAAACAAT
This sequence comes from Penaeus monodon, assembly GCF_015228065.2. Lineage (NCBI taxonomy): Eukaryota > Metazoa > Arthropoda > Malacostraca > Decapoda > Penaeidae > Penaeus > Penaeus monodon. The sequence continues at coordinate 38,206,111 of NC_051396.1, forward strand.
ATATATATATATATATGACCCCCCAAGCAAAAAGAGTTTTTGAGTACGGGTTATTGGGCGTTAATGTGAATTTAATTCAAACTGCCGAATCATATATCGATCTTTCTTGCCGAAATTTTTGCTATCGACGCCCCCCGTGGAATAGTTTTTTTTAGATTCATAAGTTCACTTAAAATTATTACATCATTAGCAACCACAAAAAACTACTGGGTAATATCATTCGTAAGTTACATGGTGCCACAAATCATCAAGCTAATATGGGTCCACGGCCACTCTAGTATCCATGGCAATGAGCAGGCTGCAAACTAGCCGGTCAACTACTCGCGATCTGGGCCTTACATTGTTCATACATGATCTCAGGTGTTTTGTGTCTCTTACAAAAGCAAAAATACATCTGTGGCAAAGTGAGTGGATCACCCTAGACATAACAATAACAAAACCAATTATAGAAAAGTGGGACAAGCCCACTAGGAAAAACCGAAGAGAGGAGGTGTGTTGGCGCGCCTGAGAGTGCGACGCCACAGAATAACCCAGCTTACGCCATAATTGAAAAAAAAATTCACCACAGTGCCTCCATTGCACAAATGACCTGACATAACCAATTTTCTACATAACCTGGCCATCAGCACAGCACAACAGACAAACCTTAAAAATTACCATTCACAACAGAAAATCTTTTCTTAGATGATGAGAATAAGACAATATAATCAAAACTTTTATGACCTACATACCGATATAAAAAATAGGATCCTTGGCTTAATAACTATGGCCACATGGTGATAGCCAACAAACTCCCAAGAATAAGACAAAACAATTGCGAACTCTCTCTCGGTTGTTGTGCTCGTCTGATCATCAGTGGTTACTGAGCGCCCGGACTCACTGGACGGCCTCCTTGGTGTTTTTTTCTTGATCTATGAGATAGGGATAAGTATATTTTCATTGCTTTACAAGGCCAGGTAGAATGTGTTATGTGTATTTGTAATTTTGAGATATACAAACTGATAGATCTCAGGTTTTTGCTTTTATGTTTGGGTTTCGTGATTTACCCTTGGTTTTCGTTTCTTTTACTCTTTCATTTCTTTTTAATTACTTTTTAAAGGATTCTTTACCGATCTGTTTTTTATTTATCATTATCTCTACTCCGTCGGCCACCCTCTGCTGTCTCTTCCTTTTCCGTCTCTTCTTTCCCACTGTGGTCTCTCACTTTGATAACATGTCTTTTTGCTTCCCTACCTATCGCATTCCCATGCTATCATTTAATATATATATTATATATATATATATATATATATATATATTAGATATGTTTTTAATATTATATAATAATCACAAACTACACAAACACTACCATACAAAACACACCCAAACACACACACACACACACACACCCACACACACCCACGACCACATCACAAACACCACACACCCACACACACACACACACCACACCCATATATATATCTACTATTTATATCATATATATATATATATATATATATATATATATATCTATAGATCTATATATATATATACTCTAATCTGTGTGTGTGGTGCAATATATATATATATATATATATATATATATATATATATATAATATATGTATATATATTTAGTATGTAATATATATATATATATATATTATATATATATATATATATATATATATATATTTTATATATATATATATTTTTCTGTATAGATATTGTGTGTGTGTTTTTTAACATGTTTATGTGTGTGTGTGTGTGTGCATATATGTGTGTGTGTGTGTGTGTGTATAGATAGAAATATATAGAGTATTATATAAGAATAGATCTATATCTATATAATATATATATTATATATTGTTTTTTTTTTTTTTTTTTTTTTTTTTTTGTATAGGTCCTTTTACATTAGTTATTTGACATTCCTTCGCATTATTTCATGTTTTATCTCACTTGATTACGGTTTTACGGCCTCTTCTTATTACCCTTCTCTTTCCTATTAGGAATGGAGCTTCAGCTTCTCTCCTCTCTATCCTTCTTATTGCTTTTCCAAATCTTCTTTCTTTCCCAAGCTATTGTCCTCTCTGTCTTGTTTCTGTCCTGTCTCTCTCTATCTTGTCTGTCCGTCCGCCTTCCCGTTCCGTCCGTCCGTCCCTCCCGCCCTCCCTCCTTCTCTCTCTCTCTCTCTCTTCTCTCTCTCTCTTTCTGTGTATGTGTGTGTGTGACTGTACTGTCTGTCGGTTGTCTTCCTTTCGGTCTAATCTGTCTGCTATCTTGTCCCACTCCCTCTCTCTCTCTGTGTTCTGGCCGTTTCTCTCTCTCTCTCTTCTCGTCAGTCTTCTCTCTCTCTTTCTCTCATTTTCTTTCTTTTTACTCTTTCTCCTTCCTCTTCCCTTCCTCTCTCCTCCTTCTGAAACATGGTTCCTCATCTCATTTCAACCCCAAACAAACATGTTAGTTGCTATAAACTTTTAAAATGTTTTAGCTATAAACAGTTTCCAGAATGCCGGCTGTTCACGTAATGGGTGGGCAGCGAAACACAACTTTTTTTATTGATGTTGTCTTGATATTGTTTTAGATGTTTTAAATACCAATGAAAGTCACACAATGCTAGTCCTTTTTGTGTGTTTTGGGGCGGGGGGGTGAATCATTTTAAAATTAATCATATTGAAATCTTGATCTGATACCCTATAGGTAGTTTCTTTCAATCAGAAGTAAATTACTTTATCAAATCTGAGGACCAACAAACAAACCACGCAGAAAATCAAAGGCGATAATCTATAGATATATAAGCGCAAGAAAGATATAATGATTTTACATCAAAGGAAAGTGTAGAAGAGTGCATGGTAGGAAGGTGTTCGAAAAGGTCTCCCGTGGCAGTGAATTAACCTTATCGCTCATCGAGGCCACGAGGCTGTAGGCCGAAAGAGGAAGGCTTGAAAGAAAATCTTGGGCGGAAGAGAACGCTTTGCATTTTCTTGTGGAGAGTAGAGAGGAATACCTTTTGCTTCATTACGCTGTTTTAGTTAGTGAAATGACACTAGAGAGAGTTAAACTATTACAAACAAAAAAAGTTGCAATTTTTGTGATGTTATAGTAATATAAGTACACACAAGCACTCGTATATGGTATATATATATATAATATATATTATATAATATATATTATCTATATATTATATATATATAATATATATATATATATATATAGATATACAGATACACACACACACACACCCACACACAACAGTCACACACACACACACACACCCACACACACACACACACACACACGCACACCCACACCCGACTCCACACACACACACCTCTATATATCTATAAATATATATATATATATATATATATATATATATATATATATATATCTAATCTATATAGATATATAGTATATATAATATATTGTGTGTGTGTGTGTGTGTGTGTGTGTGTGTGTGTGTGTGGTGTGTGTGGTGTGTGTGTGTGTGTGTGTGTATATGTATATATTATATATATATATATTATATATATATGGCGTATATATATCTCATATATATATATATATATATAATATATATCTATACATATACAGTGTATATATACATAATATATAGTATATGTGTGTGTGTATGTGTGGTGTGTTGTTTGTGTATGGATGTATATATGCAATATATATATATCTATCTATATATATATCTATATATCTATTATATATATTAATATATATTATGATATATTATATACTATATATATATATCTATATATGCATATATGTATTATATATATATATATATATATATATTATATAGTATATATATCTATATAATATATATATATTGCCTATATCTGTGTACTATATGTATATATATATATTTATATATTAAATATATATATATATAGTACACCTCCAGCTGATCTCAAGAGAATGTGATATGACTCTTGCGTGGGCCGAGGGTCTTTAATACTGGATCACAGTGATGACTCG
>NC_051396.1:38220075-38222575 GCF_015228065.2 Penaeus monodon
TAGATTGTTTAGGTATTCATCTTCTATTCTGAAATCCTTTCCATTCCATTTTAGCTTCTTAAATATTTCTTCAAGGCAAGCAGTAAACAGTTTTGGTGAGATGGTATCGCCCTGTCTAAAACCTTTTTTTAATTGGTATCTTATCGGTTTCCATGTGGATCTTGATGGTTGCTGTCCCATCTTTGTACATACTCGTATCTTCCAATAATTTACAATATACCTCCTCTACTCCCTGTCTTCGAATAGCTTCTAGTACTGCTGGTATTTGTACATAGTCAAATGCCTTTTCGTAAACTGTAATACCCGTGCGATTTGGCACTGTTATTCTGCATCCTGCGGTGATGCGTGTCATTTTCTATAGATTTTTACCGCTGTTTTTATCTGCTGTGGCACTCTCGATGACCATTGGGACTTATGAACTTATTTAGCACGGTAATGGAACCTGGTATTCCAAATTGGCCCTTTCTGCCATCTTTTTAAGAGGTCCACATATGCATGGTCCAATATGGAATTTTATAAACTTATTATTTCTATTTTGGTTGGGATATAAGCTAAATATTCACGAATCTTTCTCTCTTAAGCAGCTCTGTCACAGATCACTTCTCACTCGTAATTTTTAGCACATTACCACTCATGTGTGCATGTGTATATATATATGTGTATATATATATATATATATATATATATATATATATATATATATATATATATATATGTGTGTGTGTGTGTGTGTGTGTGTGTGTGTGTGTGTGTGTGTGTGGTGTGTGTGTGTGTGGTGCGTGTGTGTGTATGTGTGTATGTGTGATGTGTTATATATATATATATATATATATATATATCTATATTTATATCTATATAATAGTAGGGTATATACATATATTATATATATATATATATATATATATATATATGATATATATATATCATATTTATATTATATATTACTATTATATTAGATATGTCTATGAGCTCGTTAGATCCCAGTGGCCCCTCCATTTAGTGGTCTTTGTGTTTAGTGAGTTGTTTTAGTACTGGCCACTCGGTTTCATACCAGAGTGACCTAGGATTTGTGAGGTCCGGTCACGGAGGGTTTTTGATAATATATATATATAGAAAGAGTATATATATATATATAATTATATATATAGATTATATATCATATATATATATATATATATAACATACGCACACAAACCACACACAGCACACACACACGACACACACATCTACACACATATTATATATATATATATATTATATTAATCTATATATATATATATATATATACATATATATATATATATATAATATTACAATACATATACACTTACGCACACACGCACACGACGCACACACACACACACACACACTAACACCAACACACACACACACCGCCCCCGCACACACCCACACACACACACGACAGCACACACACACACACACCCACGCACACACACACGTAGATATATATGTGTGTGTGTGTTTTATATATATATATAAGTATAATATATATATATATATATTATATAGATATATATATATATATATATATTAACAAACCCTCCCTGCCGGACACCTCAATCCTAGGTCAACTCCTTGGGTAGGAAAACCGGAGAGTCAGTACTAAACCAACACTAACACACGATCCACTAACTGGAGTGGTGCCACTAGGTCTAGGAGCTCAGTTATACATTACCTCTCTACTCTATATGAGGAATGATAGCGAGATTATATATATATATAGTATATATATATATATATATATATATATATATATATATATATATATATATATATATATATATGTATGTATGTATGTATATATGTGTGTATGTATGTTTGTATATATGTATAAATAGAGAGAAAGAGAGAGCAAGAGCAAAAGTGAGAGAGAGATGGGGGGGATGGAGAAAGAGAAAGGAGAGAAAGGACATGAAAGGGAAACAGAAAAGAAAAGAAATGATTGAAAGAGGACAAACACAAGCAAAGTAAAGAGGATGGGGGAAATAAAAAGGAAGAAATAGAAAGGAAATGTACAAGGTAGGCGAGATATTAACTCAGTCGCAACTGACTGACTTAGTGTAACAAGTTTCACCGTTACTTACGTTGTATTTTTGTGCGAATTTTTCGGGAGCGTGAAGAACACTTGCAGCTGTGCCTGGATGTGCAACTTGCGAGAGGCAGTAATGAGGGCTGTCCTTTTTGCAACATCACGGAATGCAGAGATAAAGACGAAGGGACATAAATTCCTATTTCAAATCCACACACTCGTTTGATAAAAAGAAAGAAAGAAAAAAAGAAGAAAAAGAAGAAAAAGTGTATTTTACCTATGTTTTCCCTCGCCAATGCACATGATCTAATCTTATGATTTCGAACACTGTGGGAATCACCGTAGAATAAATCCAGAACATACAGGGGGGACAACCTCCCGAATTACCTAGCGGTTATGCAGAAGCGGAGAGTTCACAACATGCTATATATATTGATATTTAAATAAATA
>NC_051396.1:38227575-38230699 GCF_015228065.2 Penaeus monodon
GTTTGTCTGTTGTTTCTGTGCTGATGCAGGTATTAGAAAATTGGTTATTGTCATGTCATTTGTGCAATGGATGGCAGGTGGGCACTGTGGTGGAATTTTTTTTTCAATATATGTCGTAAGCTGGTTATTCTTGTGGCGTCGACTCTCAGGCGCGCAACACCACCTCCTCTCTCGGTTTTTCCTGTGGGCTTTGTCCCACTTTCTATTATTGGGTTTTATGTTATTGTTTATGTCCTAGTGATCCACTCACTTTGCCACAATGTATTTTTGCTTTTTAGAGACACAAAACACCTGAGATCTGTATGACCTAATGTTAAGGCCAGATCGCGAGTTCCCGGCTAGTTTTGTCAGCCTGCTCATTGCCATGGATACTATTTGGACTGGTACCCATATAAGCTGACTGATTTGTTGGCACCATGTACACTTACAATGATATTACCCAGTATTTTTTTGTGGTTGCTAATGATGTAATAACTTTAGTGAACTTAGTGAATCTGAAAAAATAACTATTCAGCGTGGGTCGTCGATAGCAAAAATTTCGGCACGAAAGATCGATATATGATTCGGCAGTTTGAAACTTCAATTCCCATTCAACGATCCGATCACCGTACTCACAACTCATTTGTCTTGGGGCGTCAGTATATCTATATATATATATGAATTTTGGGCGTCTCTTATAATGCGTTGGCTTTTGGATGTAAGGCCTTAACTTGGACCGTTCGTATCTGACATTGACATAGTTGGAAGATGCTATTCAAAGCAAGGTTCAAAAATCACTGTCCAGTTTTCGTTCGCACATTCCCTCCTTCTGTCATCCAATGAACTGTCCACTTAGTCTTCAAGCTCTCGAGATTGCATTCTCTTCCATCCATCCTCAAATCCTTAGTGAAAGATTACTCCCTTACAGGTATTTGTGCCAATAAGACTAGTTAACTCAATCATGAATTTGCGTCAGCTTAAGTAAATCCTAAATCTGGAGTTTACATTAGACCTCAACAAAGAGCCTTCCTCTCGCATTTTGTTGACAAAATCAAATCGCCGTCCAACTTGACCATCAAGGACCTTGATATCTCTTGCATTCTAGTAAGGATTTAAAAGGTGTCTTCTGTTTTTTTTCATGAGTAGGGGTTGCCATTGTACGTAGTCAGATTGTCGTAGAGTGATCATGGTCGCCCTTCCTCCTTGAAGAGAAGGGGTAGCCGGGAATAGCTCGATCCTGGATATCAGACCAGGTCGACCCCTTGGCACGAAGCCGTAGTCCTGAAGTTTCAAAAATTCTTAACTTTTGGTATCAAAATAACAGCAATACCTAAGAGACTAAGGACTTTTTCCCACCTCTCACCCCCCCCCCCCCTTCCCGTGGAAGCTGGTTACGTTCTCCAGTACCAAAGAGGGATCGAGTTTATGGAGGACCCCTTACCGTCGAACTTGCCTAGGCGAAGACGGTAATTCGATGCCCACCCCCAAGCGGGAGCCCACAGGGAACTCCGATAGGCTCAGAAAATCACATGGAAAAGAGGAAAAGAATTCAGAGAAAGAAGTGCGCCCAAAAGACGCCTCATACTACTGGGCTCTCCCTACCCAGTGATTATAAGCCCGCCCTGGTGTACAGATAGACCTGAGGTCTGAGGTGGGGTGCTGACTACACCTAATAGTCCCGGCCAAGGATAAATCCGATATGCAAAACTTAGCCTCGCCCGGCCTATGCCATGAGGGGAGCCCTGCCTGTGTCACTATGCCCACTCGCTCACGTGTGTCATCTGGTGCTGACTCGGCTGATCTGAGTCCTTACCCCGTGGGTGCAGCCACATCAGTAACATCCGGGCGACAATTGCTCTTCTCGCGCCCTGGTGGGGTACGAACTGCCGACCCCTCGGATGATAGGCCGACACTTTACCACTGTACTAGCCCGGAGGCTAACAACATCCGGCAACAGGATACTTGTTTATATATCCTCGTTGGTCTTGTCCCCGTAAGAACGTTTTTAAATAAAAATAGGTAATAATTAAAATGAACTTATTTAATCCACTAAAATCCATTCAAATCAAAACGAGGCTGTAAAAGAAACAAAAAAAAAAAAAAGTTAAAAGATTAATAGATAAAAAAAAAAAAAAAATGTTCCAGGGATGAAGAGGCTGCAAGAGTGCCCACAGATGTGTTCAGGATAGTGTGCTGTGTCAAGAGGGGGGACTCGCCAGTTTGGATAATATAGTGGGTCCCCTCACGTCCACTTACATTAGCTACGAGAGCGTGGATTCTGAATTCAGGGCGAGTGATGGTATTCAATTTTCTAGAACAATGAACAGTAGTATGTTAATTAATTGTATCTCCGTGTAGGGTTCAATAATTGGTTGTTTCATGATTACTGTATCCGTTTCCTACTAACGGTCCTCGAGATGAAAGTTCAGAGAAATAATAAACCATCTAACTTCAAGTGGGCATAGTGGACAAGCGCCCCCCGGACCTCCACTGGCTGCTGTCATTAGGAAGAGATAGCAATTAACAGTAACTCCCGAAAAAAAATGTCCAGAGAAGTAAAGTGCTCCATTACAGTCGACCTAAGGAAAATGTTCATCCCATTACCATAAAATATATCAGCTTATTCTGAGTCATAGGCACATTCATTTTGTTTGTAAATGATTGCCTTTAATCTGATTCATGTGCAATTACATCTAGTTTGCGCGCGCGTGCGAGTGGTGTGTGATGGGGAAACAAAGAACACGCTTAACTTTTCACCCTTTTATTGATAACAATTTTTTCTACCATAGACATGTGTATCTATTCTAATCCCATTTTCCATAAAACTATATTAATTTAATTGTGAAATGGTAATTGATTGTGTTTCAGCAATTTGCCTGATTATAAATAGGAGTAATATGTCTGATCATATGCCGTTATTACACCTGTTGTGTGTATGTGGGAGGATGGTGAGGGGGTGACCGGAGCATTATATAACCATACAGAATCCCAGTATATCATAGTCGGTGTATTCCCGCACCAGCCCACATCAGCAGCCATGGCAATTTGTATAACACTGCGAGCTATGCAAGAAAGAAATCCGACAAAGGCCCATCTATGCATACGTTTAGTGGTTACTACATTTCTGAAAGATTGGATGTATCAA
>NC_051396.1:38230799-38248299 GCF_015228065.2 Penaeus monodon
TGATTTTCCTCCCCACATTTCAGGATCTTCCCTGAGCTAGTTGTATAAGATCTCTCAAACAAAAGGTCGATCATCAGGTCCTCACAGTCATTAAGTTGATTGCTGAGTAATCAGGAGAAACCACAAGGACCACATAGACCTGTGACCGAGAAAATTGGGCATCCCTCAGTGGCACACTTGCGTCAGCTGAGTAGAACTTCTTAAAAGGGGACAGTTCTTACTCGCCACATACTTGACCTGCAATCTTAGCATGTCCCTTATCGGCAGTACAAAGTAAGGGACTCTGGCCAGCCTTGGTTATTTATTAATGCTGACATGCATCAGATGCTAAATATAACTGGAGGCAGTATAAAAGTCATCCAACATCCCAAAAACTTGCAACATTATGCAGCTTACAAAAAAGTTCAACCCTGGGCATTCAAACAATGGGAAGATATTAGGAAGAAGCTGCAATGTGGGAACATTTGATAGAGAGTATGGTGGTCCCTATAAAGGAGTCAGCCAATAGTATAGTAACTTTACTTAATGGACATGAGGTAGATAAATCCAAGGACATGGTTAAAATATTAGTATAACATTTTGCCAGTAAGACGCAAGTGCATGAAACCAGGTGCAATCCACCAGCTACTTTGAAGGGGACTAACCACAAAGTAGAATGAATTTTAATAGATCCAGTCTTATACAACTAAAATGTCATCCCAGAAAGGCACCAGGCCCTGATGATATTATCATGCACATTATTTTTAAAATACGCTGATTACCTCGCTCTCCCTCTTTCAAAGTTTTTCCAAGCTTGTGTTTCACAAGGAAGGTGTCCAAATACTCAGACTACAACTGTACATAAAGAGAAAAGTTGAAGTAATGTAGGGAATTACTGACCTGAGTCACTTGTCTCATACATTGGTAAAATCATGGAAACACTTATTGCTGATCAAATAATGGGCTTTCTTAACAAACACAGTATCTTGAATGAGAGGCAATTCGGATTTAGGAAAGGCCATTCAACTGCTGATCTTCTCTTGACAGTGTCTTACATGGAACCAAGGACTGGACGACCACCTTTTCACTTGTGTCATAGCATCTGATGTTTCAGTAGCATTTGATCGTGTATGTCACCAAGGACTGCTAGTGAAACTGCAGGTCAGTGGTATTGCTGACCAAATAATGGGCTTTCTTAACAAACACAGTATCTTTAATGAGAGGGAATTTGGATTTAGGAAAGGCCATTCAACTGCTGATCTTCTCTTGACACAGTCTCTTACATGGAACCAAGGACTGGAGGACCACCTTTTCATTTGTGTCAGCATTTGATGTTTCAGTAGCATTTGATTGATATGGCACCTAGGACTGCTAGAGAAAATGCAGGTTAGTGGTATTGGGGGGCAAAATCCAAAGCCTCCTCAACAGCTGCCTTACTGGGCGACATCTACACATGCTTCTTATTGGCATAACTTCTCGTGAATTCCCTATAGATGCTGGCATTCCCCAAGAAGTGTCTGTGTGCCATTGCTCTAGAACATACATTTCAGTGACCTAAACCTCATCCCAGAAGCTAGGGCGTATACAGACGAATGCACTCTCTGTTTTACCTTAAACCAAGAAGAAAAGGCAGAAGTTGAGCATCTTGTCCAGCAAAGACTGTTAGACATTTCTATATAGGGTAAACTGAAAAGACCCAGATGATGATCATACAATCTTGAGCACTCTATTAGCACCGAAAAAGTAAAAAAAAAAAAAATCGATTGAGATTTTAGGAACAAAATTTGATGAGATGAATCTCAATGCACATGTCAAGGATCTAGCCCTGAAAGAGGCTATGAAACTGGCTGCTCTCCGGTGCCTTTTTTCCATGAGTCCTGAGGGTTGCAAGATCCTCTATGAAGCACAAGTGTAATGTGCCCTTGAGTGTGCTTAGCTAACATGGTTGTCCTGTTCTGCCTTGTACTTCTGTGTTCTTCAAGGAATTCCAATTCGATGCTACCTCAGTCTGTCATACCTCTAATAACAAGGATCTTGAATGTCTTTATTACATCCGCTGACACACAAAAACTCAAGATCAAGAGCTTTGTGAAAGAGACTATGATAATGCGAGTTATACTGACAGTAAAGCATGGAATATGGATACTGGTAGAAGGCCAAAAACTGAGTTTGCTCTGTTGATTATGTGGTAAAAGCGCAGAAAAACGGAATTACTCAGGGAGCCTTATAGTACTGAGCTTCTGAAAATAAAGGAAACTAATGAAATACAGGATTGAAGAGGCTGCCAAATTTTTTATCTAAAATTACAAATCCAATTTACTAATTCAATGCCCAATCTAAAACAGACATACCACTATTACCATCTGAAACTTTATCGATACTTATCCATACCAACATGAGTAAAGCTAGTTATAACTACATCAGAGAACTGCAGATGTCTTAGGTATTGTAATATGTATCCTCCCTATATATCACTATTAAAGGCAAAGGAGTAGTGCTATCCTGGAGGAGTGGAATATTCTGAATTTACGGTATAAGTTCTGCTATAGTCTCTCCTAAATCATAGAAGAGAACAGTTGTTAGAAGCAAACAAAGTAATAGTATTAGTAGAAATTAACAGAGTAATTTCTAGCTGCAACTGCTAACCAAATATGGGATGGATGACACTGCCAAAGTGTCTTTCATTAGTTTCATGTCTGTTGAAAAAGCTCAGCACTATAAGACTCCCTGAGTGATTCCATTATTCTTCTATCTATATTTAGAAGTCATACTGTCAGCGAAGCATAACTGGACCAGCAGCATTAATATTTCAGAACACAAACTCCTTCTCTGTGATCTGGCACTTACTGCAGCCCACTGTCATTGTAAGAACAGAGTAGGGGTCTCTAAATGAGGACATTGTTGCCCTTGTTCCAATAGAAATAGAAGACATGATTATACACCACAAAGTCATCTAACTGATACATTTACAAATCGTAGCAATTTGAAATGAATGACCTTATAGCAATTCATGAAAAAGTATCAACTTGGGCATGCCTTTCATTTGGCCTCTCCATCTATATATAAATACTATGCAGTGTACATTGCATATTTCTTATAAGCTAAAAAAAAGTTGGGCTGTGAAAGGTACTAGTAACAAAACTATAGTGGCTGAAGAATTAAGAATCATCAGGCTCTAGGAGTATATATAAGCATTAATGCACAACGTTCAGGGACCTCAAGCAATGGTAACACAGCCAGAAGAATTTTTAACTGTCGACCAGGCTTCTCTTATTATGGTAGTAGATGAACGCCTGATACACGAACTTTCGGTACTTCTCATAACCATAAATTCCAGCTATAACATTAGTATAGGCAGATTCAAAGTCTGCTCGTTAGAAAGATCAACTTTGTCACAACGTACCCTTGGCACTATATATAAACTCCTGATACATGGCAGACAAGTGATTGAAAGTGTCTTCATTCTAGTTGGTTAAGCATCCGAAGAAGGCATCGAAAGCAAGCATAAAGAGACGTTACCGTAAATTCTACCACGCCCGGAAAATATCCAGAGTCCATTGCACTGAAGATCTAATGAATTATTTGCTTGCGAGTTCAGATCATAAATTGCAAGCCATAAAAGAAAGGTTAACAAAAAGAGAAATAATACTCCATTATGTTATAGGACTCCTGGATTCTTTTTATACAAGTAAGATAAGGGAGAATGAAAATGTTTGTGCATTTCATTTGCAGATTGAAAATTGGTGGTGTCAGATATTGTTTTGAAATATTGTATACATATAATGCATTATGTAAATTAGTAAAATCTTATTTAGGTCATATATTGATTTCTTAACCTTACGCAATAAAAAATTAGATTCGTCCTTTATTTACAACCCTGGTTAATTACACTGGCGTGGGCAAGCTGTGGTATATTTGATGCATGGTAATAACATTATATAATGGTTTTACATTTGAACTTTAGGTTATAAAAAGAAGGAGCAATTACAAAGTCCTTTATCTACTCATCTACCATGCCGGTATACAGCTTGGACGTGGAAAGGCATTACTACATTTGATATGTGGTCATGTGATACTGCATTCCATACAACATAAGTATGTCTTCTAAGACATCATATGATATGCAATAGTTATATAGTTCTCCATACCTTATGCTAGGTGGTCTAAAAGGCTGTAACACATGGCACACTGAGATATATTGTGCAAGTGTTTGCTTATATTTTTCATTACACAGTTTACGCTTAGTTTCTTCGACATTACGAACTGTGCTGACCTACCAATGCAAACTATATCCAAGCCTGATTCTTGCAGTCACAATATCAAACTCTCTTGTCCTTGTTTTATATAAACCATTAATGAATGAATCTTACCTAAACCGGCCATAGTGCTTTATGCTACAACTTTCAGGGCATTGAGAATTAATCAAGTCCTCTCTGAAGGATTTAATTGATTGATTATTTAAAATTATTTGTCAACAGCTAAGGTCATTAGCAGTGAATACTTTATTAAATAGAAATATTAAAATGTTTAAAACTTTAAGGATCTACCAATAAATATCTTACAAATAACAATAAATAGCATAAAAATCAAAGCATAAATATTATGCTGTAAGTGCATAAAAGTATTGCATAAACATTACGCATAATTAAATTTTATTGAAAATATTACTCTCCATAAGGAAATTAATAAGACTATGACACAATCCTCCTCCAATACATTTTCCAATGTATATGGAGGAGACAAGTACATACGTCTTTGGTCTGAGAATGTTGCACATCTTTCCACCACATGTGTGATCTGATTCTTGCAGTCTTAGCATCTCTTACAAAGTGCTTGATTTGCAGCCATCATCGGCAGTTGAATCAGTCTTGTTTGCCCGATTCTTTGTCTTTTTAGTGCAACTTTCACTTTTCGGGTGGGATGAATGATAGTCACCCAACTGCCAAGGTCATCTCTAATCTCTCGCAGTTTGTTTCTGGAGGTATGCCTACATTGTTCCTTCCATTTATCATGAAGACAACTCCAGATGCTGGGTTTCAGGCTGAGCGGCAGCTGCCTTGGCCTTCTGATCAGCTCGCTCATTCTCACTGATACCAACATGCGCTGGCACCCAACACAGAGTTATCTTTTTACGTGTTGACATCAGTGCAAGCCAATCTTGAACCTCCCTCACTACTGGATGTGATGAGTTAAGCTCTAGATTGCTTGCAAGGCACTACGAGAGTCACAATATAACACAATAGAATGGTTCGTAAGAACTCTAGTCATCTTAACTGCTGCAAGGATGGCATGTAACTTTGCAGTGAAGATCGAGGCTGCTAGAGAAAGACTGCCAGATGCAGTCTTCTGCTCACTGCCGCAAAGCCCACACCATTTTCAGATTTCGAACCATCTGTATATATTGCATCAGATCCTTGGTACCTAGAAATGTGCTGAAGAAATCTCTCTCTAACTTCTGCTGCGTTGGATCTCTCCCCTTTCCCAATTCCCGACTAAATCCGCTCACGTGTACATTGTGTGTGATTATATACGTACTACATTTGAGGGAGTAAATTGGGGACTTCCTAACAAATCTCACGTAAACCTTAGTGATAAGACTCATAAATTATAAGATCTTCCTACAAGAATTCCTCATTCTTCACTAACCTAGGATCCAGTCATTAGTTAAAGGGGTTGAAAACCAATCTGGGATGTGGGAGTACACGCTGGAAGCCTTTGATAAGTGCCTCTCAATGTCGTAACACAAAATACTATAAGTTGCTAAGATTTGTAGCCTATCATTCTTAACATTTTATGATTGATTAGGCCATTACGCATGAGTAAGCGTAGTGGAGTATCAAATACAACTAGACCTGGTATTGACATCACGACATCTTGAGACAAATTAGTGTCAGTGTGTGCGTTGTTTGCTCCTAAATAAAGGGGGAGGGTGGACTTTTCCCGTCGTTTGTGGAAATGTATGGTCCATGGGTCTTGCTTGGAGAAAATTTTGAACCCATGATATGGTTATGCCCCACGTACAACCTGATTATTGCAGCCTGGCAAAGTGTCCTTGCACATCCTGTAAGCTTCCTACCTGAGCCAGTACCGGGTAACGTCATCCACATACGATTAGATGAGACAGAACTTGGAACAACTTTTTACAAAGTTGCATTTATAGCCTGGCAGAGTGCAGGGTCACATTTCAGACACTCCCTGTGGGACCCTTCCGAACTAGTGGATGATTTCGCCACCGCATGACCTCCGTAAACTTCCTGTTAGCAAGGAAGCTATTGTTATGAAGGTACGGTGTGCGATAGCTCACTACTTACAACGTGCGGTGTCATACACGTTCAAAGAGTGCTAAACACACAATGGCTATGCACAATGTAGTACATGGATGCAGATCTTTTGTGAATGAGATACAGAAGGAAAGACGGTAGACAGACATTGAACGCATGTGTGATGGTGGTAATGAATAGAGATTACTAGTGTAATAGGCAGTTGTTTCCCCATCCTTACTAGGTATCACACCTCTGTAGGTTGCGATCTCAGCTCTAATCACCATATTAGATATGGGATCAAGCACTTTTTCCCTTTATCTAGCATGACACATGTCAAACCTGAATTTATTACCATTTTCCAACATAACTTGCAGATGCAGCTGGTAGACAAACTGTCATTTAATTTCCTGTTGTGGAAGCCATCCTTGCCAGTGTTTAGGGACAGGTTGATTATAGCCTCTTTCGCATGTGGATGCAACTGTACACTCCCTATAGATCCTATTGCATAGAGCCCTAACAGGAACTTCTAGGTAGTCTACAGGTGTAAGTGAGAATTATCTAATAGATTGGTATGGAATTATCATCACATTGCATGGACAAGTCTACACGGCATATCATCCTTGGCGCAAAAAAATGGCAAGTTGTGTTGGAAATTATGCTCTGTCTTGTTTCGTCCGAGAAGGGAAGAATAAGGCAGTATGTTAAAGATGCTCCAGATGTAGAGGATCTCTGCTTGCATGAGATTTAGCTAGCTCATTAGCAATATCTTTTTTGTCTGTGAGGATATGCACTATCTTCAAAGCAGTGGTGACAGTGGAATATGCTCTTTCCAGCAATCGTACGTACTTTGTCCCATACCCTAGCTAAGGGGGTCCCATAGTTATTGAGGAGATATACTGTCTACATGATGTCTGTCTGCCTCCTTAAGCACTCACCTGGCCTTGGTGCTCTGGTCGTTTTGATAATGGATCAAGGTTACATCACTGGGGTGTCATTTCACTGCCTTAATCAGCTTTTTCTTGCTCTGACAGCTTGTTTGGCCATTCAATCAGACCACCATGGTCTGGAGGTCGACGATCGTAATGCCCTCTTTCGTTCGGATGGATGCATTCTCTGCAAGGGGTAATTCATGATTTGAAGTGATTTAACAGCTCTTGAACGCAATGAAAATGATTTACAGATCTTGGGAATACTGCACTTGGATATAAAAATGATTCAGTCTGCATGTTCAGTGCTTCTCTTGCAATCCATTGGCTGGAATAAATAATTCACCTACTGTAAAAGTAGATGGAGAAGTGCGCATTTTTTTTCTTTTTTTTGCCCACCCATGACCTGCCAGGTGAAATTCATTTGTGAATCAGGTGAGCCAATTGACAGGTCTATATTGGAGAATGTCCCCAGTTGAAAGTTTGACAATGTGTGGGGAAGTGTCCACTGTTCAATAAAAATGCTCTACTCCTTAGAACACGGTGAACTCCAAGCCCTTCCTCGGTGGTTGCTCAATGTGTCCCTAGAGGTGATGCCGCCCATTTAATATCTCCCAAGAGTAGAAATGGATGTGCAACTGCCGCAAGTAGAGCTTCCAAAATCATCAATGTTAAGATTATGTGAGGAAGGTAGATAGATGCGAACAATTGTAAGGTCAGGGCCAAGCCTATTCTCACAGCCATCACTTTGTGTAGTTTCCTGCCGGTGGATGGTCGGAAGGGATCTGATGTACCATTACTGCTCACTCTCTCCATGAAGTCCAGTTATCAAGTGTCCATATGGGCTTGGGAATGTGGAATCCTCTCAGCGAAATCAGATGATTTTTCCCTATTCAACTAACCTCTTGGCAGGCATACACAAACTGTGTTACATGAAGCTATCAGATGCAGTTCTTCCCATTTTGTCGCTGTGATATCACTCGACATGATTTATTTACACAGTGGGCATTAGGGGATACACAACGTTCTTAAGGTGTTTGGCAGCCCCTGTGGTCCCAAGGCGTTTGACCCCACAGGAACCATTTAGGCGTCCCTTATACCGCTAAGTCTTGGGAGAATCTTTTGAAAGGGTTGTTTGTACCCAAAGGGAACTAGTTTCCGCAGCTACACCTTTTGATTACGCTCCAGGATTTTCTATTGCCTATGGCAAAGGGACGGACACACGTGAGCCTTGGTGCTTCACGGGGGCACTCTTCCTAGCAGTGGAGCGCCCTGTGGGCTGGGGTGGCAGCTGGATCTGTCCCTGTATGGTTCCAAAGACAGATTACTTATGGGAGGAAGAGTCTCCTTCAATATACCCTTCACTCTGCTACCCATTTTATGGTGGTTATTCTCAGAGTCATTTACAGCATATGTGGGGACTGAGGTTTAAAGGAAGTGTGGCGAGAGTGGTGTGGTATGTAGAGATCAGCAGAGGTGACGAAGAGTTGGGTGGGAAGGAGTAGATGGGCACTAGTAACCAAAGGCAAATGGACACTACCTGGCATATGTGCAAAGAACAGCACGTACGGCATGTCGCGTGTGGCCTCTGTGAGAAACTAACTTTCTCCTAGCTCCTTGTTACGCCAAAAATACTGTTTCTTTGTTTTACGAAGTTTGTACCATGTTTACGTTCTTTGAAAGAATAGCTGTCATTTAGCTTTTGGTGACAGTGGTAACAGCGTATTGTGTCCTAGTAAGACAGTTGTCAGATCTTGATGACCTGGTTTGTAACCTACACTTTATCGTGTGTGTCATTTTCGTTGTGCCATATTGTGCCTTTACCAATACGGCAGAGTTGGCTAAGGTGCCCATGAAGCCTGGCAGGAGCGTGAAGCACCACATAGGGTTGGGCACATCATGGCTTACCTTGATGTGGGTACCGATGCCAACTTAAGCTAGGTACACGTGGAAGACTAACCTGTTAAAAAGGTTAGAACTATAGGAGCTGTGTCGACTGTTCCAAACCATCAACTTTCTATCTTACAAAAACAGTTTTACGTGTGCCACTGAGACATTAAGTGTTCTCTAGTTTTCTCTAACAAGTTTTCAGTCCCTCAGAAGTGTCCAGTACATCAGGTCTCGGGAAAATGATCCTGATTCGCCTATACATCTGATTGGGGGTTTGTAGAGAACAGTGTAAACTATGGTCCCAGGGATTGTCAACAGTATCGCATCTCAGACAGTCACTCTGTGCTTTCAACTATCAGGCTACCATCTTCGCGTGTGGGGGTGATTGCGAGCATCACATATGACATACCTAAACTAATTTTCCAATGTACTTCAAAAGATGTAATCAGCACGTGAGTACGCTGATTGGTGCAACGTGGCAATGTTCCTATCACTACCTAGCGTTGTTACTTAATTGACATACTTTCATATTTTTACCAGGTAAGATTTCTTTATGGATGGATGATGGACATTTCCCCTTCTTTACCGGGTTTTGGGATCCCGGGAAACAATTTTACGATCCCTATTCTCTCGCCCTTTGTTGAGCTGGTACGTGGTCTCCAGATCTGACAACTGTGGATGTTCCAGGGGGAATGGCCGAGGGATGCATTAGGTCGTCAGGGAGAAGCTAACAGATCTTTGTAAATTTGGTAGTACGCATGACAGAATTAGAATTCTTCATTCCTTCCACCCCATCCAGCCACCCATGGAGTCCAACGAGGCGAAGCTATCGTTAGGTCTCAACATACTCCCAACAGCCACAGGGGTTTTGAGGAATATACCCGCCACTATACAAGTATGATGGCAGTGTCGCGCGGGACCAGTATGCGCTACGACTGAACGTGCCTGCTATAACCCTAAGCCGTATCATTTTACCAGGCCACGTATTTGACATGCCTGTGCCTATAAGCATTTAAGCGCCCTGTCTAACAGAATGAGAGGACAAAGAGGTGTTGCTAGCTGCAGGTGTCGCCCAATGTGATCAGCATCGCTCACAACTCATACCAAGACTAACGTGATTGGCATCCTGATTTGAATTACGGAAATTGACCCCACGCAACGAGCAAACAATACATGGGTTAGAGTTACTCCCTGGATAACAAGGATGAGGAATGAACCAGGGTGGATGCATTATCCCCTTCTACATATGCCTGGATGCACCAGGAAGACAATTTATTGGTCTCATCCTCACTGTGAGCCATCCTCCCGTATGAGTATTATGCCCCTCTAGGATACCAGCTCACCAGAATAATTGGTGACCAAATAGGTCAAGCCTATCTCTCCTAACCGTGTGAACAAAGCCGGCTTCCGTTAGGGGGGATCTCATGAAGAACTTATAGATTATGTACAAAAATCAATGAAGTGTACCTTTCTACAAGATCTATATCCTGACACTTTACACTTGTCACAATGCTCAGCCTTTGCCTCAGTCACATAGCTGACTTCTACTAGGTAATTACACATTAATCATGCCTAGGGCTTCAACATTTGATCTCAGGACACAAAACGTATGTTAGTGGTGACCGCCTTTCTTTTGCACGACTATATGTTTATCTGATGCCTTTTATGTTATATAGTTCTTGTAATTTTGTCTAAAGTGTATACAGACAACCTGACAAAGATGACACTATTGATGAATGCACAAAATTAACTTTTTACAGCCCTTGATTCAAATAAGAAAAATTCGACTGGCCATCCTTATCTCCCTAGCACGCGCTCATTTTTGCGTAGTGGCGGCAGTGCAGTACACAATGAATCCTTCTACATATTCTTATTCATGCAAAATATTGTTTCTTTATATACACACAAGGTGTGCTCCTGCTCTGCTCATATGTGCAGTGGGCAGAGTGTTCCAAGATGCTCATTTATACAATTGTAAAGTGCATACTGTTTAAGTATAGCAAAAGCAGAGACCATTGTCTTATTGGGTTTGGGGGCACACATTGCATAATAAACACTTAGGTCAAACATGGTGGTACAGAACGTCCAGTAGGGTCTTGTTAGGGCGTTATGTTCAGCTGAGCTAGGTGGTTTCCTTCCATGTTACTTGTACCCCATGGATTGAGTACGAATCAGTGTTGTCATTCAAAGTCAGCTTCTCTTTTCTGTGTTTTAGTTGTCTTTGGAACTTTGTACAACAGAGGGGTTCTCTAATTTGACACTAAATGTGGTATTTGTGTATAATTTTCTTACGTAAACAGAAGGTAAATCAAATTATGTTCTCATATTCACAATCATTTGTGTTTGTTCTTTGGGCTACGCGAAGTAATGATCCTCCTGCTGAAGGTGCTTCATTTTTGTAACATGGTCTTTGCCATAAGTTCCTAATTGCCTCAGCCACTCCCACCATGACATATCACTAAGCTATTTTCCCTTCAGGTTTCTGATGTGCAACTCTACATCATATGACAATCACCCCGAGGTATTTGTATTGGTGGCAGAGATTTAACTCAATGTTATATATGTGAAATCTTGGTAGAGTGATTGTCTTTGGGTTAAGTACCTTCTTTTTTCAGTCGAAATTATCAAGCCACACTCAGTAGCCCTTGCTGAAAGTATATCTAGAATTCCTCCTCGGATTAGGATTAAATGCAAATATCATTTCCTAGCAATACACAACTATAGAGTCCCATTGTCCTCAAGTGATATATCTGACCTAGGAAGCTAGTGCATTAGGATATTAAATAACAAGGGTACTAAGTACACCTCCCAAGAGGTGTGCTGAGTTTAAATACTTTTGTATGAGTACTCTTCATACCCCTGAAGAGAACCTGAGCCGATTGATTCGACAGATACATATAAATCCATGTTAAATTTTTTTCTTGAATACTAAGGCTAACTAGTTGCACAAGGATAATTTCTCTGTTTGCAATATCAAAGGCAGTTTTAAGATCAAGAAATACGATTTGCATTCTGTGTCATTTATTTAGTTTATTAAGTAAGAGAATCAGATGTGCAAATACAGTGCTGACTGCTACTCTGGGAGAAATCCCATAACATTCTGGGGATACAATGGGGGGATACACAGGTATTTCTCATCACGTACGTTTTACCACAGACAGGGCTAGCCCAAGGAATTTGCTTGTATTATGTCTAGTATTTATGGGCTAATTAACGGGGTTGACATTAATTTTTTACGTCCAGGAGCTTGCGGGGCTTCCTTGTGAAATACAGGGCCACAGTCTATACAGGTGTAAGAGGTGGGTATAGCCTGGGATACTCTAATAGTGTGGTAAGTCTCGCAGAATGTTAATATACAGACCTGGACCTACTTCTATATTAACATTTCAATCTATTTTCGACTTGTTGAGTTGATCGTTTATCACTTGTGGAAGCAAGTTCAACTGAGAATTCCCGGCCCACCTGCTCTAGCACATATTCAATCCTAGTACTTGTGGAGCTCCGATATGTATTTCTGTTCGGTGTTGTGAGCGCTTTATCCTCATTCAGACAATTAAGTTATCATTGCTGCTCACCATGGTCATGCCACAAAAAGTTTTGACTATTATGTGCTTTACAAGATTGTTCCCAGTGTTGTACTTACGTATCTGAGTTTTAATTCTCTGAATTTCCTTGTTGGCTTTAAGAACCTGCAGAATATTATCTTATTATCCACCAGTGATTCCACCTCGTGCATGGGAGCCTGGGCCAGCCTCTTTTTCGTGAACAGATCCAAGTGATATAGTAGTCAGTGACAACTTTGATTAGATTCTGAGAGAAATTTTCAACAGTTGTTATTTCATAGGTATTATACCAGGCATAGACGCGTGACTTAAAGTGATGCTCCAGGCCCGGTGGGATAATTATTCTAAGCCTAGGTGATTTAGGAGTCGCTGTCGACAGTATAGTCTGTTCTGATTGCAAAGTGGTCACTAACTAACTCTCTTGCCAGTGAAGTACAGACATTACCATAGACTAAATTTTTGCCAGATATGTAATCTAACCTGCCATCTCCCAAATGATTCTCTGCTTTTGTGTCAAATACTGTCAGTAATCTACTATTGATGAAATGCTTGAATTCTTCCTCATTACTATTACGCTGGTTGTGTCCAAAGTGTGCATTGAAGTCGCCCATGCATAACGTGCCTTGGTTGTGAAAATTGTGGAGAAAAATAGCCAGAAATTTAGAGTGTCTGGCATATACATTATACAGTAAAAAATATCCAGAGGCAGTCTGAATGTTTAAATGTGATGAAACTGAACATCATTGTTCTGGGATTTCTCAAATAATTTGTGTTACCCTCACATATGTCAGCAATCCAGTCATGGCTGTATTCACATATAAATAATATCCCTTAATTGCAGGTTCTATTTTTATCTTGGCAGCAGCAGCAAAAGGTTCTTGCACGCAAATAATATCAATATATTATTTACGGATGTAAATAGGTCACTCTGCCTCTGTAGTTAATACTACGCATATTCCATGATATGAATTTGATTGTGTGTTTATTCATATGTGAATAGTATTTTATTAGGCAAAATGTATTATAGATTCACATCTAACTTTATGATTATGGATTTCATTACAGATGGTAGTCGTAAACTTAAAAGTACTTTTAACCCTTTCAAACATTCGGTCTCAGCTTTGTTCCACTTCAGAGCACAGTCCCTTCGGTTGCTGTGTCAGATGCACCTGGGGGGCTGGTTGCGTCACTGGACTTGATATCATGGGGATCGTGACATTGTTCATGGCTGCTGTCAGCGCTAACACACCCACTCTGGTTATCAGCACTGGCGGTCTGACATCGATTCTCCTCGTTTGTTCTTTTAGCACTAATGGTAACACTAGAATCACGGCAAGGACATTCACTTTTATTTTCTCCCATGTCTTGTCTCAGCGTCGTTATTTCATTAATCAAGTTATTGTTTTGTTCTTTCAGAGCTCTCGTTTCCTTTAAATGTTCAAGCACATCTATGTCGCCTTGGTTAGCTGGCCTGACGTCATTTCTGTCACATGGTTGTGTGTGGGCTTCCCCCGCCAGGCCTGTGGTCATCTTTGCCTGAGAGTGACGGATGGTTGTCTCGGCTAGCACTCGGGGAGTGAGGGGGAGCGTGGTATAGCAGCTGCGAGGCCCGAGACAACATTTGTGTGGATCAGCATCACCTTGTTCACCTTCTCCAGCTGCGCAACCGTGTTGCGTAGTTCGGTGAAAAGTAATATATTTTGCCGTAGACTTTTATCAGCTTTAGTACCACTGCAGAGCTACAATATAGGGAAAAAGAGCTTTAAAAGATGATGATTTAATGTTATTATTAAGGTTGGGTTAATTAAAATATTTCATTCAGCTTAGCATTAGTTTATATAGCTTAGTACTGAACAAAAGGCGTTAGGGTTTAGGTTAGTTGCTCAATGAGGCTATAAGAGCCTCACTGTTAAATTTAGCAATTTTAACTTTTTAACAAACCAGCTATCCAAAACATGAAACAGAAAATGTGTGTGCGTGTGTGCATGCGTGCGTGCGCGCGCGTGTGTTTTGTGTGTGTGTGTGTGTGTGTGTGTGTGTGTGTGTGTGTGTGTGTGTGTTTGTGTGTGTGTGTGTGTGTATGTGTGTGTGTTTGCGTGTTTGTGTGTGTGTGTGTGTGTGTCTGTCTGTGTGTCAGTGTGTGTGTGTGTGTGTACAAACACAAACGCACGCTCTTCACCCACTGCAGTCCAGTCTCTCTTATCCTCCTCTTTCTATATTTTCCTCTCCCCCCCTCTCTCTCTTTCTTTCTTACTTTCATTTTTTTGTCTCTCTTTCTCTTCTCTGTGGTCCAGTGGCAGTGTTCTCGTCTAGCAATGTTACTGACCTGTGTTTAAATCCCGCACTGCCAGTGGAGGGTAGCACCGGCCTTTCCTTGTACACTACCCCCTCTCTCTCTCGCTCCCTATCCTTTCCTCTGCAGTCTCTACTCCCACCTCTTGCGCTCTTTTTTCTCTTCCCATACCGTTTCTCTTCTCTTCATATTTTCCCTCCCTCTCCTTCCCTGCATCCCCCACTGCCTTTCCTCCCTCTTTCTATGTTCTCTTCTGCCTGCTTTCTTTCCCTTTTTTCCGAAATTACTTTTTTCTCTTACCATCCCATCCTCTTCCCCTTCCTTCCCCATTACCTCTTTCGCTTCCTTCCCCTATTTTCCTATTCCTTTCCCTTTCTCTCCCTTCCTTTCCCGAATTCCTTTCTTCTTCGCTTCCCCTCCCTTTGCCCTACTGCCCCCACCCCCCTTTTCCTCTCCTTCCTCCTCCCGCCTTACACCCCATTCCGGCTTTTATGGTATCCCAACCTTTATATCTTTTTCTCCTGTGGAAGCAAATTGGCCTGTATGGAATTTCCAAACGCGATGTCTGGATCTCGGCCAAGGATCATGATATTGCGAATTCCTTCCACCGAGAGCGAAAGAAAGGAATAAGAGAGAAAGAAAGAGAGAGTGTGTGTGCGAGTGAGTGAGGGATGAAGATAAAGAGGGAGGGCTAGAGAGAGGGAAAGAGGGAAAGGAGGGAGGAAAAGGGGAAGCATGGTGGGAAGGAGGAAGGGAGGGAAAGATAGAGAGGGGAGGGGGGAGCGAGGGGAAACGTGGACAGGAAAGAAGAATTGGAGGAGAGAAGGAAAGAAGGAGAGAGAGAGAGAGAGAGAGAGAGAGAGAGAGAGAGAGAGAGAGAGAGAGAGAGAGAGAGAGAGAGAGAGAGAGAGAGAGAGAGCCAGTCCAGCTGACAAACAGATAGTCCAACGGGCATGCGAGAACAAACCGCCGGATAAGGAAGAAGGAAGATGCAGAAATAACCAATAACATTTACCACCAAACGTAGGGTATTGGAGGAAGATGACGATGGAGCATAAGAAGAAGAGGGAGAATAATAAAAAACAAGAAGAAGAAAGAGGAGGAGGAGGATAAAAAGAAGTTCCCTCTCCTTGGCCAACGCACCTCAGTTCTCCTCGGGTGCGTATTTGCATAACGCTTTGGGTAAGCCCAGTTTTCCATCGTGAGTGTAGGTGTCTGAGCCAGCGAAGTAGCAAGTATTAGCTCTTGCAGGCATGGTCAGTGACACACTGGTGACTGACAGACTGACTGACGAACTAGAGGCTGACGGACTTGTGACATATGAACTGGTGTATACCGTGATGTGACGAACTCGCGGCTATCGAACTGGTGACTGACAAATTCGCAGCTGATGGAGCGCCGGCTTTGAACTCACTGGTGAGATTCTTTTCGTGGATTTAGGGAATGGACTAGGAATTCGTCGGAGCTAAAGATTTACTTGGATCTCTTTCCTGCTATTTGTCTACGCCTGTGTTTTGCTTTCTCTTGATTGCTCTATTTTCTGACGGGCGTGTTGTGTGTGTTTTAAGTGGTATAATCAACTCAGGTGCTTTACCAGAGTAAGTTTCGGTCTTCTTACAGCCACCAAGACGACCAAATGCAGAAAAATGAAAACATACTAGTAAAGAATATATACAAATAGAATAAGTAAATAAATATATAAATTAATAAATTGATAGATAAACAGATAAATAAGTAAAATAGAATAAACCAAAATGAAAAACCTCCAGAATCCAAATTATAACATAGAATAACCTAACAATATTAAGTGTCATAAATTAACATACAGTTCATTTACAAAGACAATATAACATACATATACACTGTACAGGCGCACTATACATATGTGAGAGCGTGTATTTGCTCCCTGTTTATCCATTTGTCTGTATATTCTTTGACCCTATCAATTTGTCGACGTATCAATTGACCTATCCAACAATTGACCTATTTAGCAACCTATTTTATGTATATATTATATCCTTCTTTCCGATTCCATCTATCTCCCTCATCATTTTTTGTTCATCGCCTTCTGCTCTTCTGAATAACTCAAGGCATCTCAATTCTTTACTTTCTTCGTCTTCGAAATATAATTCTCGCGAGAAGGACAGACACTTGTAGTCGACCAGAAGAATATATTTTCTGTCTTGAGAGACTGGGACACTTTTTTATAGCCTGCGGGTTGGTAAAATTGTAGAAATCTACCTTATATTTCTTTTGCACAGAAAATGCAAAATATATATCTTAGTTTTATGGTTTCTATGTTGGTTTTGATGATAGAAAATATGCTTGTAGTTAATATTTTATCTATTTAGGCAAATAAATTGTCTATTATTAAACATCACACTCTTTTCCGTCTGTTTTGTCATAAATTGATACTTTATTAAACGATTATGATTTATCATATCAAGAGGATTTTTGTATTAAATCTAAAATAAAATATCCTGAGAGTGGCGATTTTGATGTTGTGTTTCTCATATACTTTACGTAATCATCATCTTAATAATACAATATCTGTAGAGCGCCATAGTAATTAGTTTTAGATAAAGA
>NC_051396.1:38263299-38264402 GCF_015228065.2 Penaeus monodon
GATACAGGTTCCTCAGAGCACATGTCAGGGACCTTAGAGATGGCGCAGAGTCTGAATTTGATCATTCAGGATGGCTCCCACATGATGGCGATGGAACGCGTTGATAGTCTGGCAAAAATACTGTACTATTGTGATGAAGTACGCATGCAGGTAGACCGTCAAATCTGGGGATTGGCTCGTTACTCCGTGCATGAACAGTGCGAGGGCCGGGACTACGTGTTAGTGGGCATAAGCGCGATGCGACAGGCGGAAAAAACTTCCCAGACTTTCCCCCACAGCGGGGGAGTTCGCCCCGAGCAAAAGGAAGAGGGGAAAGGGAAAGGTTTTCTTTATAAGGAATGCAATCAGCGCATGAAGCTACAATTATACCCTTTCAGAAAAAGATCGAAAAAGCACCAAAACTATTGAACCGACGTCCTCGTTTCTTCCCCTACAAACAAAAAAAGGGGGCTTATTGATAAGGGTTTTCCCGAGCAAGCAAGCAAGTAAAAAAAAAAAAAAAAAAAAAAAAAAAAAAAAAAAAAAATATAAAATAAATTTTAATATATATATTATTATATAATATATATATATATATAATCAAAACGGTATGCCATGTTTGGCAGCCGTGGACCTCTCCACCTCCCCGCCCCCTAAACCGTCTTAGCTTTTTTTTCCCCTTTTCCATCGACAAACCCGCAAATATCTTTGAATTGTCCTCAGTCTTGTCTTCGGGGTTTTCCTCTTCCTCTGTTTCCTATCCCATCCCCCGTCAGCAATTTTTTCAATACTTTTACTTTCATTAATGCCAATAAATTTTAATTTCCTCTTGTTTCAAGATGTCCAACAGCGGTCCCTTTTTTCAATTTTTTTTTTTTCAGCACTTCATCATTCGTCTTTTTTTCTGTCCAGCTAATCGCAGTACTCGCTGTAAACCACCACATTTTTTAAAAAATATTGATCTTTTTTTTTGTCTATCTACTTCAACCCCAACACTCGAACCATTGAGCAAATTGGGAAAACTAATGGTTCAAAAACCCCAGCTTTGCCGTAAGGTAATGCTTCGGTCTTTTCCCGATTTATTGGAAAACAATTGTGGGGCTTTTTGGGAATGGTAATTTTCT
>NC_051396.1:38264502-38269502 GCF_015228065.2 Penaeus monodon
GGGGAAAAGAAAGGAAAGAGAAGAAAAAAGGGGAAAAAGGGGGGGAGGGGGGTAAGGGGGAAATGGAGGGAAAAAGGGGAGGGAGAAAGAAAGAAAAATTGAAAGAAAAGGGGGGGGAAAAAAAAAAAAGAGAGAGAGGGAGAGAGAGGGAGGAGAGAGAGAGAGAGAGAGGAGGGAGAGAGGAGGAGGAGAGGAGAGGAGAGAGAGGGGGAGAGAGAGAGAGAGGGGAGAGAGGAGAAGAGGGGGGGCGAGGAGAGAGAGAGAGAGAGAGGAACAAGAGAAGAAAGAGGGAAAAGAGGGGAGAGAGAGAGAGAGAGAGAGAGAGGGGGAGAGGAGAGAGAGGAGAGGGGAGAGGGGAATGGAGAGGGGAGAGGAGAACAGAGGAGGAGAGAGAGAGAGAGAGAGAGAGAAAGAGGGGAGAGGGGGAGAGAAGAGAGGGGAGAGGAGAGAGGAAGAGAGAGGGGGAGAAGAGGAGAGAGAGAGAGAGGAGAGAGGGAGAGAGAGAGAGGAGAAAAAGGAAAAAAGGGGGAGAGAGAGGAGAGAGAGGGGGGCGAGAGAGAGGAGGGAAAAGAGAGAGGGAGAGGAGAGAGAGGAGAGAGAGAGGAAAAGAGGGGAGGGAAGAAAACCGGAAAAGGAGGGGAAAAGAGAGACGAGAAAAAGACGAAAAAGAGGAAAAAAGGGAGGAAAAGATGAAAAAGATGAAAAAGGGAGAGAGAGAGAGCCCGAGAGAGAGAGAGGAGAGACGAGAGGGGGTGGGGAGAGGGGAGGAGAGAGGGGGGAGAGAGAGGGGAGAGGGGAAAGAGAGAGGGAGGAAGAGAGGGGAAAAGAGGAGAGGGGGAGAGAGAGGGGGGGAAAAAGACGAGAAAAGGAAAAGGGGAGAAGGGGAAAAGGGGGTAGAGAGGGGGGGGAGAAGAGAGAGCGGAGGGAAAAGGAGAGAGGGGAGAGAAAGAAAAGAAAAAGGGGAGGAGGGGAAGGAAAAGAGAGAGAAAGAAAAGGAGGGAGAGAGGGGAGAGGGGAGGAGGGGGGAGAAGGGGAGAAAGGGGGGGGGGGAAGGAGAGAGAGAGAAAGAGGAGGGAGAAGAGGGAGGAGAAGAGAGAGGGGGGAGAGAGGGAAAAGCGAAAATAGATGGAGAGGGGAGGGACGAGAGAAAAGGAGAGGAGAGAGGGGAAGGGGGAAGAGAGAGACCAAAAGGGAAGTTAGGGGGGGATGAGAAGAGGGGGGAGAGAAAGAAAAGGAGAGGGGAGAGGAGAGAGGGACCCGGGGAGAGAGGAGGAGGGGAAAGGGGAAGATTTGGGGAAAAGAGAAAAAGAGAGAGGAGAGAGAGAGAGAGAAAAGAGAAAAGAGAGGGGAAAGGGGAAGGGGAAAGAGAAAGGGGGAAAAGAAAGAGAAAAAGAGAGAGGAGAGAGAGAGGAGAGGAGAGGGGGGGAGAGAGGAGAGAGGGGAGGCGAGAAGAGAGAGAAAAGTTTTAGAGGGGAGAAGAGGCGAGAGAGAGGTTGGAAAAGGGGAGAGAGAGCGAGGGGGAGAGAGAGAGAGGGGAGAGAGAGGGGGGGAGAAAAGGAAAAGGGGAGAGAAAAAGAGGGGAGAGAAAAGGGGGAGGGGGAAGAAAAAGGACGAAGAAGACGGGGAGAGAGAAAGAAAAGGGGAGAAGAAGGAAAAAGGGGATAAAAGGGGAAGAGAAGAGAGAGAGAGAGAGAGGAGGAAGGGAGAGAGAGAGATGGGAGAGAGAGAGGAGGGGGGGGGAGAGAGAGAGAGAGAGAGAGGAGAGAGAGAGGGGAGGGGCCGGGGAAGGGGGGGGGGGGGGGAGAGGAGGGGAGGGGGAGAGGAGGGGGAGGAGGAGAGAGAGAGAGGGGAGGGGGAAAGAGGGGGAGAGAGGGGGGGAAGATGAGAGAGGGGGGAGAGGAGGAGAGAGAGAGGGAGAAGAGAGAGCGGGGAGAGAGAGGGGGAAAAGAGAGAGAAAAGGGAGAAAAGGGGGAGGGGAGGGAGGGGGAGGGGGGAGAGAGGAGGGGGGAGAGGGGGGAGGAAAAGGGGGGGCGGGGGAGGGGGAGAGGAAGAGGAGAGAGAGGGGAAAAGAGAGGGAGGGGAGAGAGGGAGAGAGAGAAAAGGGGGAGAGGGGGGAGGGAGCGGGGGGGGAGCGGGGGAGAGAGGAGGGGGAAAAAGGAGGGGGAGGAGAGGGAGGGGGTGAGGAAGAAAAGAGGAGGGGGGGGGAGAGAGAGAGAGAGGGGAAGAGGGGGGAAAAGAGAGAGAGGAAGAGAGAGGAAGAGAGGGGAGAGAGGGGGGAGAGAGAGAGAGAGGGGAAGGGGAGAGGGGGAAAAGAGAGGAGAGAGAGGGGAGGGGAGAGAGGAAAAGGGGAGAGAGAGGAAAAGAGGAGAGGGGGAGAAAAGAGAAAAAGGAGAGAGATAAAGAGGAGAGGGGGGGAGGGAGAGAAGAGAGAGAGGGGAAGGGGAGGGGGAGAGGAGGGGAAAAGAGGGGGAAGGGGAGGGGAGGGGGGTGGGGGGGGGGGGGGGGGGGTGGGGGGAAGGGGGGGGGGGGGAAAGAAGAGAGAGAGGGGGAGGAGAGAGGACGAGAGACAAAAGGAAAGAGGGGGGGAGAGGGGGAAGAGAGAAAAAGGAGAGAGAGGGGGGAGGGGAAAAGAGGGGGAGAGAGGGGGAAGAGGGGGGGGAGGGGAGATGAAGAGCGGAGAAGAGGGGGCGATGGGAGAGAGAGAGAAAAAGGAGAGAGAGGAGAAGATTGAGAGAAAGCGGGAGATGAGAAGAGAAGGGGGGGGAAAACAGAGAGAGACGAGGGGGAGACGGGAAAAGAGGGGGAGAGAGAGAGAGGAAAAGAGGGAGGGGAAGAGGAGAAAGAAGGAGGAGAGGGGGGAGGAGGAGAGGAGAGAGGGGGAGAGAGAGAGAGGGGGGAGGGGAGGAGAGTGGGAAAAGGAGGGAGAGAGAGAAAAAGGGGGGAAAAGAGGGAGAGGGAGGGGGGAAGGAGAGGGAGAAGAGAAGAGGAGAGAGAAAAAAAGAGAGAAAAAGAGGAAGAGGAGAGAGAGAAGAGGAGGAGATGAGAAAAGGGGAGAGATAGAGGAAAAGGGAGAGGAAGAGAGGGGAGGAGCCGATGAGAAGGAAAAAGAGAGGAGAGAGAGAGGGGGGAAAAGGAAAAAAGAGACTGGGGTAGAAGGAAGGGGAGGGGGAAAGAGGGAAAAACAAAACAGGGAAAAATTTAAAAAAAGGGATGGGGAAAAGGTAGGGGGGGAAAAAAAAAATAAAAAACACTTTTTAAAAAAAAATTAATAATATGGAAAAAAAAAAAAATAATAAAAAAAAATTTAAAAAATAAAAAAAAAAAAAAATAAAAATTTTAAAAAAATTTAAAAAAAAAATTTTTTAAAAGAAAAAAAAAAGAAAAAAAAAAAAAAAACAACCAAAAAACAAAAAAAATTTTTTTTGAAAAAAAGGACGGGGGAAAATTTTTAAAAACAAAAAAAATTTCGGGGGAAAAGGGGGGAAAAAAGGGAAAGAAAAGGAAAAAAAAGGGGGGGAAAAAGAAAAAACAACAAGAAAAATAAATTGGGGGAAAAACCGGGGAACCCAAAAAACTTTTTGGAAATTTTTGAGTGGGCCGGCCCCTTTTCACGCTGGAAAGGAAAAATTTTTTAAATTTTTCAGTGTCACTATCCAGCCCGTAGATTTCCGGCCCCCCCCAGGGGGGGGGGGGGTAACCCTTTCCCCCTTCCTGGAAAAAAGGGGCAAAGAAACATGTTTAAAGCTGTCCCAAAAGGAAAGGGGAAAGTTTTTCCAAACAATTATGAGCACACACGGGGCATAAAAGAGAAAATTTGCAAAACAGCCCTTAAGTTTAAAAAGTAGGAAACCTATAAAAAATTAAAAATAGAAGAAAGGAAAAAGGAGGAACATTGAAAAAATAATAAAACAAAGGGGGGGAGAACCAGGAACAAACACCCCACCACAAAACCAAAAAACCAACAAACACCAAACAAAAACCCCCAACCCCCCACACACAAAACAAAACCCCACCAAAAAACCACAACACCAAAACACACCAAAAACACATAAAAAACTAATAATAAAAAAAAAAAAAAAATATCAATAAAAAATATAAAAAAAATTGGGGGTTGGGGTTTTGGTGTGTGTGTGTGTGTGTGTGGGTGTGTGTGTGTTGGGTGTTGTTTTGGTGTGTTTTTTGTGTGGGTGTGCTATATAATATATATATATATATATAATATATAATATTTTTTTTTAATTTTATTTTTAATATATATATATATTATATATATATATATCCCAAAATTTTAATATATAAAATATACATATATTTTTAAAAAACCCATAAAAAATTTTATATATATATATATTTTATATAAAATTTTATATATATATATATATTATATTATATATATATATATTTTAAAATATATATATATAATGTAAATATATATATATTTTAAAATATATATATATTATTATATATATATATAAAATATAATAATATAAAATTTATATATATATATAAAATTTTAAAATGTGTGTGTGTGGTGTGTGGGGTGTGTTTGTGGGTGTGTATGTATTTTAATATATATATATATTTTATATAATATATATAAAATTATATATATATATTTTTATATATTTTTTATATTTTATATAGATATATATATAATTATATATTAAAATTATATATAATATTATAAAATTTTATATATGTGGGGTGTGTGTGTATAAAATGTATGTAGTATGTATTTGTATGTATGTATGTATGTTTTGTATTAGTATGTAGGTATGTATGTTTGAAGGGATGAAAAACACACCCCAAAAAAAACAAACAAAAAACAAATAAAACCCACAAAACACACACACACACACAAAAAACAAACACACCACAAAAACACCAAACAAACACACAACAAACAAAAAAAACAACACACACACAAAATTTTAAAAAACAAAAAAATTTTAAAAAAAAAAAAAATATATTTTTTATTTAAGAAGGTAAATAAAACAAAA
>NC_051396.1:38273179-38283179 GCF_015228065.2 Penaeus monodon
TAATGCTTATATATACTCCTAGAGCCTGATGATTCTTATTCTTCAGCACTATATTTGTACTATACTTTCCAGCCCAACTTTTTTTAGCTTATAAAATTTTAAATGTAACTGCATAGTATTTATTTAATGGAGGGGCAAATAAAGGCATCCAATTGATACTTTCATATTGTTTAAAAGTCATTCATTTCAAATTGCTACGATTTGTAAATGTATCAGTTAGATGACTTTGTGGTGTATAATCATGTCTTCTATTTCTATTGGAACAAGGGCAACAATTCCTCATTTAGAGACCCCTACTCTGTTCTTACAATGACAGTGGGCTGCAGTAAGTGCCAGATCACAGAGAAGAGTTTGTGTTCTGAAATATTAATGCTGCTGGTCCAGTTATGCTTCGCTGACAGTATGACTTCTAAATATAATAGAAAAAAATGGAATCACTCAGGGAGTCTTATAGTGCTGAGCTTTTTCAACAGACATGAAACTAATGAAAGACACTTTGGCAGTGTCATCCATCCCATATTTGGTTAGCAGTTGCAGCTAGAATTACTCTTTTAAATTTTTCTACTAATACTATTACTTTGTTTGCTTCTAACAACGTTCTCTTCTATGTTTTAGGAGAGACTATAGCAGAACTTATACCGTATTCAGAATATTCCACTCCTCCAGGATAGCACTACTCCTTTGCCTTTAATAGTGATATAAGGAGGATACATATTAAAATACCTAAGACACTGCAGTTCTCTGATGTAGTTATAACTAGCTTTACTCATGTTGGTATGGATAAGTATCGTAATTTTTCAGATGGTAATAGTGGTATGTCTGTTTTAGTTTGGGGCATTGAATTAGTAAATTGGATTTGTAATTTTAGAAAAAAAATTTGGCAGCCTCTTCAATCCTGTATTTCATTAGTTTCCTTTATTTTCAGAAGCTCATACTATAAGGCTCCCTGAGAAATTCCGTTTTTCTGCGTTTTTACCACATAATCAACAGAGCAAAACTCGTTTTTTGGCCTTCTACCATATCCATATTCCATGCTTTACTGTCAGTATAACTCGCATTATAAAAGTCTCTTTCACAAAGCTCTTGATCTTGAGTTTTTGTGTGTCAGCGGATGAATAAAGCATTCAAGATCTTGTTATTAAGTAGACAGACTGAGGTAGCTCAAATTGGGAATTCTTGAAAACACAGAAGTACAAGGCAACAGGACAACCATTTTAGCTAAGCACCTAAAGGGACATTACACTTGTGCTTCATGGGGATCTTGCACCCTCAGGCTCATGGAAAAAAGCCCCGGGAGAGAGCCTTTCATAGCCTTTCGGGCTAACCTTGACATTGCTTGAGATTCTCTCTAAAATTTTGTTCCAAAAATCTCATCGTTTTTTTTTTTTTACTTTTTCGGGGCTAATGAGTGCTCAAATTGTTGATCATCTTTTGGTTTTTTATTTTTACCCTATAAAAAAAATGTCAAACAGCTTTGCGGACAGATCTCAACTTCTCCCTTTTTCTTTTGGGTTTAAGTAAACAGAGAGTGCATTCGTCTGTATCGCCCTAGCTTCGGGGATGAGGTTTAGGTCACTGAATGTATGTTCAGAGCATGGCACCAGACACTTCTTGGGAATGCCAGCATCTATGGGGAATTTCACGAAAATTATGAAATAAAAACTTTAGATTCGCCCATAAGGGCTGTTGAGGAGGTTTTGGGTTTTGCCCCCAATCCACTAACCTGCATTTTCTCTAGCAGTCCTGGGTGCCATTCAATCAATGCTACTAACATCAATGCTGACACAAATGAAAAGGTGGTCCTCCAGTCCGGTTCCATGAAAGAACTGTGTCAAGAGAAGATCAGCAGTTGAAGGGCCCTTTTCCTAAACCCAAAATTCCCTCTCTTTAAAAGATACTGTGTTTGTTAAGAAAGCCCTATTTGGTCAGCAATCCCATGACCTGCAGTTTCACTAGCACCCTTTGGTGACATACAGATCAAATGTACTGAAAAATCAGATCTAGACACAATGAAAAGGGGGTCGTCCAGTCCTTGTTCCATGTAAACCGTCAAGAGAAGATCGCAGTTGAATGGCCTTTCCTAATCCGAATTGCTCTCATTCAGTACTGTTTTTGTTAAAAAAGCCCCCTTTTTTGATCGAATAGTTTTCCCTGATTTTACCATGTATGAACAATGACTCAGGTCAGTAAATTTCCCCCATTACTTCAAATTTTTCTTTATTAAAGGTTTTATCGAGTATTTGGCCCCTTCCCTTTTAAACCAAGCTTGGGAAAAAATTTGAAAGAGGGAGGCAGGTAATCACGTTTTTAAAAAATTGAGATAAAACTCAGGGGCCCGGTGCCTTCTGGATGACATTTTTTTTATAGACTGTCTATTAAAAATTTTTCTACTTTGTGGTTCGTCCCTTCAAAGTACTGGGATTGCACCCGGGTTTTATGCACTTCGTCTTACTGGCAAAAAGTTTACTAATATTTTAACATGTCCTTGGGTTTATCTACCCCTGTCCATTAAGTAAAATTACTAACTATTGGTGACTCCTTTATAGGGGCCCCTACTCTCTATCAAATGTTCCCACATTTCAGCTTCTTCCTAATATCTTCCCATTGTTTTTAATGCCCCGGGGTTTAACTTTTTTTGTAAGTGCATATGTTGCAAGTTTTGGGAGTTGGATGACTTTTTTACTGCCTCCCGTTATTTTACATCGATGCTGTCAGCATTAAAAAATAACCCAAACTGGCCAAGTCCCTTACTTTGTATGCCGATAAGGGACATGCTAAGATTGCAGGTCAAGTATGGCAGTAAGAACTGTCCCTTTTAAGAAGTTCTCTCAGCTGACGCAAGTGTGCCACTGAGGATGCCCATTTTCCGGTCACGGTCTTTGGTCCTTGTGGTTTCTCCTGATTACTCGGGCAATAATTTAATGATGTGAGGACCTGATGATCAACTTTTGTTTTTAAGTCTTATCAACTAGCTCGGAAGATCCTGAAATTGGGGAGGAAAAACATGTTATCAACATGATTTTCCAAGTTTAAAAAGTCCAGAAAATCGTAAAGAAACCCTTTTGGGTACGTACTGATTAGATCTCCACTAATGTAAGTGTTTATAGAGTATAGAAGAAGTTATCAAAAACTATGTATAAAACAAATATAAGGCATATGTATGTTGCCATTGAGGGCTTTTTCATGCCTTTAAAAGGGCTGATATACTGAGTCATGATTGGGATCTCACCATCTAGTTCCTGTACTGCTCATTTCTTTAAACAGACCAAAATGCTTCCACTTAGCCCTTCCTTCCCGCTTGCCCCGTCAGTATAAACCCGGGAGTCTGCCCAAAAACCCGATGTTTTCCCATTGAGGAAAGTTCTTACTATGTCTGCCCCCCTAACGGAAGGGGCCTTCCCGGGGTGGGGGGGCTTAAAGCCCCAAGTTTGGGTGAGCCGGACCAGAGGCTCCCCATACTGGAGGGTCCCATGGGGGATAGCAAAATGGTTTCCGGGTGCCCAAGGCCTATGAGAAGGGATGGTGCACCCCCCCCTGGTTCTTTCCCACTTGGGACCAGGGAGAACTCTCCCACGTGTGTTTGCCGTGCGGGGCACCCCGTATTACCAGGGACGGATCCTGGAGGTTGAGCGTGCTGCACCTGCGCCTGCAGCTAGCAACCCCCTCTTTGTCCTTTATTCGGGTTAGAGGGGTGGCTTGATAAAGGGGCCCGGTCAGTCAATGGGCTGGTCAAAAAACTGGGGTTAAGCAGGCACTATTCGGGGTAGCGCATAGGTCCCCGACTCATCAGTTCTGTATAGTGGCTGCTTTTTTCCCTCATTCCCCCTGGGGGCTGTTGAGGATTTTGAACCCAATATGCTTCCCCTCTTTGGGACTCCGGTGGGGGGGGGGGTGAGGAATAAAAGTTAAAATTTGTATATATACAACTTCAAAAGATCACTCTCTCCCTACGACCTGCGAAATCCCTCGCCCATTCTCTCGGGAAAATCACCGTTTCCCTCTGGAACCTTTTCAGCTTCAAAAGGGCAAAAAGGGGAATCGAAAGGGTTTTCCCGGGGCTCCAAAACCAGGTAAAAAGGGGAAAAAGTCCTCCTATTCACTAGGAATTTTACCGGGTAAATTAAAACTTTTTCATATGAAAGTCCTGGTACAAGACCTTTGATGTGTATCATCATGGATCTTGACATTTATGGGGGTTCATCGGAAAATTTTGAAGTATGTAAACGTGATCCTCTATCCCCCAAAACAGCGAGAGGGTAGCCTAAGTTGAGGTTTCGTCACCGACGAGAGTGCCGTCTGCGTCGATATGGAACATTCCGGGGGCTAAATTTCATGCTCTCCTCAAAAAAACCCTCTCGTGAAAGGGATTGTCTTTTCCCAAACCTGATGAGGTATTCTGGAAAAACTTTTAGAGGAACTAGAAATTTTAAGTAGTGGCATAAACGTTGTAGAAAAAGTTGAGGGTTTTGGAACATTTTGACCCAGCTCCCCTTCTAATTTTTAAACACTTTATCCTTCCAGATCGTTATTTAGCAGGGTCCCACCTCAAGGAAAACCCCTATGTCCCAACCCATGCGGTGCTTCCACTCCAAAGGTTTGGGGCAGGGACCCAAATCTTCCCATTTTAAAAAAAATGAAAACCAAGATATGTGTAAATGGGGTACAACAGTCACGGGGGGGGAGATGACACGTCCAGGTCCAATATCTGTTCCCCACTGCAAAAAAGCTCAGAAGCTTCTTAAAAGAAATGGAAAGGTAAAAATTTGAAAAGGAAGTTTGTAAAAAGAGAAAGGGGAAAAGTTTTTTTCCAGAGGAAAAGCGACGTGCCCGTGTGCTGTTTTGCACAGCCAGGTAGGTCCTTTTGTTCGGTTCTAG
The DNA here is from genome assembly GCF_015228065.2 of Penaeus monodon. Lineage (NCBI taxonomy): Eukaryota > Metazoa > Arthropoda > Malacostraca > Decapoda > Penaeidae > Penaeus > Penaeus monodon. Next base: position 38,278,055 of record NC_051396.1, read on the forward strand.
CCCTCATCCTTCCCCCCAAACCCTTGCCCCCAAATGCTTCTTACAGCACACACTCTCCATTTCCTCAAAACCCCTAGCCCCAAATTTTGCTGACACTGCTCTGTGATTTTTTTCCCCCAGAAACGGAGTAGGAGTGGGGGTCATTGAGGAGACTCCTCCCCCAAATGGGGTTTTTGGGACCCATCAGGAAAGGCTCCAGGGGCCTAAAACGTGACAGCTCCAGCTCCCACCACATCCACGACATCTGCTGCTAGGCAGAATCCCTGAAGAAAAGGGCCGGCACCCCTTTTTGCCCCACAAGGAACCCTAAACCCTGTCCAAAAAACTCCAGCTGCAACAAACCCAGGGGGGCCTCCGCTGCTAGACAAATCCCCCTAAAGAAAAGGGCTGGGCCCGTCCTTTGCCTGGGCAAAAAAATCCTGAATTTGCCCAAGGGGAAACCTGTGGAAACTAGTTCCACAGGAAACAACCTTTAAAAAGGTACCACGGGATCCGGGAAAAGGGGCAGCCTAAAGGTGTAGGAAAACCCTTACCACGGTGCTGCAAACCCCTTATAAGAAATAATCTAAGAACTGTACCAAATCCAAGGGAACGTCGGGGAATTCGGGGAAAATGGAAGAACTGAAACATCTGATAGCTTCATGAAATTAGTTTGTGTATACCTACAAGAGATTATCCCAGGAAAAATTGTACCTTTCCCTGAAGGTTTCCCAATTTAACCCAATTAGGGGACCTTTGCAATGACCTCATGGGGGAGTAGCAGAAATGGAAAAGTCAAATTTTCCCTTTCCGGGCCATCCCCCTGCAGACAACACTGCGGGTGAAGGCTGTAAGAATAGGCTTGCCCGCCCTTACATGTTGCTCCTCTCCCTTTCCCTCCACAAAAATCTCACATAAATATTTGGAAATCTACGGGGCATTGCCACATCCATTTCTATCTTGGGAGATTTCAATGGTCAGCATCACCTCTGGGAGACTTTTTGGGCAACCCTCGAGAAGGGCTTGGATCCTTGTTTTTAAAGTAGATGCATTTTACTGAACGTGCATCCCACACTTTTCCAATCAAACTGGGACATTCTCCAATATAGACCTATAAATATTTCACCGTTAAAGTTGAATTTCATTTGGGGCAGGTCAGGGAAGACTTAATGGAACGCCCTTTTTCCAATAATTTTAAAGGAGGTGAATGGTTTTCCCTCAATGGAGTGCGAGATGGCGATTTGAACATGCGACTGGAATTTTTTAGATAAACTGCAGTATTGAAAGGGATCTTTTAATGTTTTCCCAGTGTTTTCAAGATCTTTTAAATCATTCACATCACGAATTCCCCTTTGGGCCGAAGCATCCATTCCCAAAAATGGGGCGTCCCGTCGACCTCCATCCATGGGTCTGATGACCCAAACAAGCTGTCAGGAAAGGAAAGGGGGCTGCTTGTCTTAAAACGACGCCCCACATTGAAAACCTTGATCTTACAAAATGCCCCGGCCCAAAGGGCCAGGGTGCTAAAGGAGGCAGACGGCGTCGTGGAGACAGTATGTCTCCTCGATTATCTGGCCCCCCTTAGCATGGGTGGGGGCAAAATGCGTAAATTGATGGAAAAAGCAATCCTACACAACCTGCTCTGAAAAAAAGGCTAAACATCCAGACAAAATGATATTTCTAATGAGCTACTAAATCCATGGCAAGATCCCCTGGGGCATCTTACACTGCCAGATTCTCCACCTTCGTGCGAAAAGGGAAAGACCCCATGTCGTTCTTCATTTGGGCTGCAGCAGAATTCCATACAACTTTTCCCTTTTTGTGCAAAGGGAAAGGGCTCTGCTTTGCAGTCTGCCTAAGCTGCCCCAGGAATGAAAATATTCCATACCCAAAAAAATCTCCTTCCAGAGAGCTCCCCGATTTCTTGTTTGGGCCTATTCAAAAGGATATATGGGAGGGTACTGGGGCCCTCCATGGAAAAAAGTCTTAAACATTCCCGTCCCTAAACCTGGCAAGATGCTTCCACACCCGAATTCGCCAATTTCCCCCACCAGTTGCACTGCAAACTGTAGGAAAATGGTAAACTTCAGGTTGACTGGCGCTAGAAAAGGAAAAAGTGCTGACTCCCAAACAATATGGTTTTGAAATTGAGACGACCACGATCCCCTTGTAAAGGGTGAAACTGCTATACAAATTCCCTTTGCCGCACGCACTGTTAAGTCTTCTTTTACCTTGAAAAAGGGTTATGATACACTTGGAAGGCATATACTCAGAAATTGTATGACATTGGTTTAAAACATTACCTCCTTCATACAAAAACCCCGCTAAAAGGGGGTTTTAAATTCGGGGGGGAAAAAGTTTCTCAACCTGGAAAATCCTGGAAGGGTCCCACAAGGAGTGTCTTTAAGGTGACCCTGTTTTTCCCCTTTCTATAAAAACATTGTAAAGGGGTTTTCCAAATTTTTGCTCATGTAATCTGTATGTGGATACTTTACACTGACTGCTCAGGGAAGCTTACAGGTGTGCAAGGACCTAGGGGCAGTAAATCAGGTTGTCAGTGGGCAACAATCAGGGTTAAATTTTTTCCCCAAACAAGACCTGCTATGCTTTCCAAACGGGAAAAATTCCCTCCTTCCCCCTATTTAGGAGCAAACCACTGCAATTTGTCCAAAAGGGGAAGTACTTGGGGCTAATTTTTTACTAAGCTTCATGGGCGCCTCACATCAAACATTGAAAGTAAGGTACAAAAGCATTTTTTTTTTGCGGTTTTTTCACTCTATCTTGGGTGCAGACCGCAAACGCTTTTGCGGTTTACCGGCGCTTATTCGAGTAAGCTTGATTATGGGGTAAACTTTTTCATCGCAACTCCCACTGTTCTACGGATGTTAGCTGGGTTTAAATGAAGCTCTCAAATCTGTACTGGGCTTTCGGTCTTTACCCGTGGAGCCCCCGTATGCTGAGAGTGGAACCACCTCTTTCATTACACCGAAATACATGAATCTGATTTACTACCCGGCTACAAAAGGGTTCCAGGATCTCCCACAGCCAAAGGGTTTTCAAACCCCCTTAGGATAACCGATCCTATGGTAGGGAAAGAGATCTTTTGGGAAAATCTTATTTAAATCTCTCTAAGGTTCTGGCTGTTGGAATTCCCCAAATTTTCCCCCTTGGACTAATAAATCGGCTGGATTTAGTCGATTGGGGAAAGGGGGGATATCCGAACGAAATCCAGGAATTTTTTTAGCAATTTCTAATACCCGGGGTCAGATCAATTTATACAGATTTCAAAACTAAAAGGCGTGGGTTTTTTCAGCTGAGCAGAAGGAAACGCATCTGGGGTCTTTCTCTGCCCTCGATCTTCATGCAGTTACATGCCATCCTTACAGCATTAGATGACTAAATCTTCGAAACCTTCTTTTGTGATATATTTAACTCTCGTAGTGCCTTTCAACAAACAAGAGCTTAAACTCATCCATCCATAGTGAGGGGGGTTTTAAGATTGGCTTGCACTGATTCAAAACTAAAAAAGGGAACTCTGTGTTTGGGGCCAGCGCTGTTGGTACATGGGATGAGCGAGCTGACAAAGGCCAAAGGGGCTGCTGCTCGCCTGGGGATGCTCGTTTTCCTCTCCCACCCGCCTGAAACCCGCATCAAAGTTGTCTTCGGATAAATGGGGGGAAAAATGGAGGGATACCCCCAAACAAACTGCGAGACATTAGGAAGACCTTGGCAGTTGGGGGACTAGCATCCATCCAAAGAAATTGAATTTATTAACAAACTAAAAATCGGGCCACGACTGATCGTGGGCCAATTGGGTAAAAAAGAAGCACTTGTGAAGACCAAGAGCCTTAAAATCGAATTTAGTGGAGAGATGTGCAACTTCTCAGACCCAAAAACGTTGTACTTGTCTCCCCATATACCTGAAAAATGTATTGGGGGATTGTGCATAGAGGTCTTATTAAATTTTCCTTTGGGAACTAATATTTTTTTTTAAAAAACTAAATTATCTAATGTTTATGCAATCTTTTTTCCTTAGAGCATAATATTTATGTTTTTATTTTTTAAACTTTTTTTGTTATTTGTAAGATTTTTTGATGATTTTTAAAATTTAAAAATTTTAAAATTTTTATTTAACAAGGTATTCGCCCATACCTTAGCTTTGACGCGGGGAGATAATTTAAAAAAGTCTCAATCTTACTATTCTGGGGGGTGCCTATTTTTAACTGTAAGGGACCAAAATTTTCAAAACAAATTTGAGATTTGATGATAGGTCTTTTTACAGGCATTCTTGGGTATTACCTTTTTTTTTTTTATTTTTTTTTTTTTATTTTTTTTTTTTTTTTGGTAAAATGACCAAAGGGATTCAAAAAAATTCGAGATTGGTGATAAATCTTTTTATCAGGTATTATACTATTACCTGGTTCCAAAATCTTGTATATTTTGCAGGGGGAAATTGGGGTTTTTTCCACCATTTCCCTTTTTCTTTACCCTTGATATTATGATGCAATTTTTTTCAATAGAATTTGTAAATTTTTTTTTTTTTTGGATAAGGTAGCACTATAAAAATGCAACGCAAAATTGAGCGTACATTTTGGCAATTTAATCTTTTCCCTTTAAACTTCCTTTTAAAGCCAGACAAAGAGCCTTTTAAAAATATTTGGGGGGAAAAATAATAATTTTTCAAAAAAGTTTTCCTCATACTGTCCGCATATGAAATATACAAATTGAAATTTTATACTCATTAATGTTTAACATACACTAACAAAATTTTTTTTTAAACTGTTTTTTTGTGGAACATGAAATTGGGGTAAGTACCTTTACCTGCAGCTAAAGGGAAAAACCTTTTCATTCGGTGGGGGGCATATAATCCCCAAATATCCGCGAGGGGTATTTGAACCACTTCAGTGTGCTGCATACTAATAGATTTACGTTTGATGCAGTTAACTTATTTAAATAATAAGTATTACATAGTTGAGTAATTACACACATGCTGCTCTCATAGCTGTATACTTAAATATGTCCTTAACTCTAATTTTAACTTTGCACATTAATATTAAATAATGTTCAAGATTCGAGTATATTTTATGATACAGAGTCACAACAACGGAGGTTTTGATTTTAAATCTTTACTATTTTACTATTATCA
>NC_051396.1:38288313-38298452 GCF_015228065.2 Penaeus monodon
GCTATCAACAAAAAGAAAATGTAGACTGCATTTCACTAATGCCATCACCAATTTCGTTAATACGCATATGATAATAGTAAAATAGTAAAGATTTAAATCAACCTTCCTGTTGTTGTGAAACCTTCTGTATCATAAAATATACTCGAATCTTGAACATTATATTAATATTAATGTGCAAAGTTAAAATAGAGTTAAGACATTATTTAATTATATCAGCTATGAGAGCAGCATGTGTGTATTACTCAACTATGTAATACTTATTATTTAAACTAAGTAACTGCATCAAACTGTAAATCTATTAGTTATGCAGCACACTGAAGTGGTTCAAATATCCCTCGCGGGATATTTGAGGATTATCATGCCACCCACGCGAATGCCAAGTGTTTCCTTAGCTGCAGGTCAAGGTACTTATCCCAATTTCATGTTCCACCAGAAACCAGTTTAATAAAATTATATGTTATGTGTATGTTAAACATTAATGAGTATATAATTCAAGTTGTATATTTCATATGCGGACAGTATGAGGAAAACATTTTTGAATAAATTATTAGTTTTCCCCCAAATATGTTTAAAATGGCTCGTTGTCTGGCTCTTAAAAGGGAAGCTTAAGGAAATGATTAAATTGCAAAATAGTACTGACTCTAATATTGCGTTGCATTTTTATAGTGCATACCTCTATCCAGAAAAAAAAAAATTTACAAATTCTATTGAACAAAATTAGCATCATAATATCTAATGGTAAAGATAAAGGAATGTGTGGAAAAAACACCAATTCCCTGCAAAATATACAAGATTTTTGGAAACCAGGTAATAGTCATAATACCTGATATAAAGATTTTATCATCCAATCATCGAATTCTTTTGACATACCTTGGTCATCTTACCTAAAAAAAAAAAAAAAATAAAAAAAAAATAAATAAATAAAAAAAAGGTAATAGCCACAGAATGCCTGATAAAAAGATCCTATCATCAAATCATCGAATTGCTTTGACAAACTTTGGTCACCTTACAGCTTAATAAATAGGCACACCCCAGACATAGTAAGATTGATTGACTATTTTAAATTATCTGCCGCGTCAACAGCTAAGGTCATTAGCGGCGAATACCTTGTTAAATAGAAATATTAAAATGTTTAAAACTTTAAAAATCATCAATAAATATCTTACAAATAACAATAAATAGATTAAAAATCAAAACATAAATATTATGCTCTAAGTGCATAAATGATTGCTAAACATTATGCATAATTTAGATTTATTAAAAATATTAGTCTCCCTAAGGAAATTAATAAGACCCTCTATGTCACAATCTTCCCCCAATACATTTTTCAGTGTATATGGGGGAGACAAGTACATACGTCTTTGGTCTGAGAATGTTGCACATCTCTCCACTACATGTGCGATCGTTAATGGCTCTTGGCATCCTTCACAAAGTGCTTCATTTTTAGCCATCATTGGCCCACGAGTCAGTCTTGTGTGCCCGATTCTTAGTCTTGTTAATACAACTTCCAATTTTCGGTTGGGATGGATGCTAGTCGCCCAACTGCCAAGGTCATCTCTAATGTCTCGCAGTTTGTTTCTGGAGGTATGCCTCCATTTTTCCCTCCATTTATCACGAAGACAACTTCTGATGCTGGGTTTCAGGTCGGTGTGTGGGAGAGGAAAACGAGCATCACAAGGCTGAGCAGCAGCTGCCTTGGCCTTCTGATCAGCTCGCTCATTCCCACTGATACCAACATGCGCTGGCACCCAACACAGAGTTACCTTTTTACGTGTTGACATCAGTGCAAGCCAATCTTGAACCTCCCTCACTACTGGATGTGATGAGTTTAAGCTCTTGATTGCTTGCAAGGCACTACGAGAGTTACAATATATCACAAAAGAATGGTTCGTAAGATCTCTAGTCATCTTAACTGCTGTAAGGATGGCATGTAACTCTGCAGTGAAGATCGAGGCTGCTAGAGAAAGACTGCCAGATGCAGTCTTCCTTCTGCTCACTGCTGCAAAACCCACGCCATTTTCAGATTTCGAACCATCTGTATAAATTGCATCTGATCCCTGGTATTTAGAAATGTGCTAAAGAAATTTCTCTCGGACTTCTGCTTCGGATATCTCCCCTTTCCCAATTCCGACTAAATCCAGCTCGACTTGATTAGTCCAAGGTGGAAATTGGGGAATTCCAACAGCCAGAACCTTAGAGAGATTTAAATTAAGATCTTCCACAAGATTCCTCATTCTCCTACCATAGGATCGGTTATCCTCAAGGGGGTTGAAAACCAATTTGGCTGTAGGAGATCCTGGAATCCTTTGTAGTCTCGTGTAGTAAATCAGATTCATGTATTCTCGGTGTAATGAAAGAGGTGGTTCTCCACTCTCAGCATACAGGGACTCCACAGGTGAAGACCTGAAAGCCCCAGTACAGATTCTGAGAGCTTCATTATGAACCGAGTCTAACATCCGTAGAACAGTGGGAGTTGCAGATGAATAAGCTTCACATCCATAATCAAGCTTACTACGAATAAGCGCTCGGTAAAGCCGCAGAAGCGTTGTGCGGTCTGCACCCCAAGATAGATGTGAAAGAACCCGCAAATACTAAGTGCTTTTGTAGCCTTTACTTTCAACTGTTTGATGTGAGGCGCCCATGTAAGTCTTGAGTCAAAAATTAGACCCAAGTACTTCACCTCTTGGACAAATTGCAGTGGGTTTGCTCCTAAATAGAGGGAAGGATGGAATTTTCCTCGTTTGTGGAAATGCATAGCTATGGTCTTGCTTGGGGAAAATTTGAACCCATGATATGTTGTCCACTGTACAACCTGATTTACTGCAGCCTGCATGTGTCCTTGCACATCCTGTAGCTTCCTCCTGAGCAGTACAGTGTAAAGTCATCCACATACAGATTACATGAGACAGCACTTGGAACAACCTTTACAATGTCATTTATAGCAATGGGAAACATGGTCACACTTAAGACACTTCCTTGTGGGATCCCTTCCAGCTGATCTTCCAGGTTAGAGAAACTATTTCCCACCCGAACTTTTAAATTTCCTATTAGCAGGAAGTTTTGTATGAAGGTAGTAATGCTCCTCTTAAACCAATGTCATACAACTTCTTGAGTATGCCATGCTTCCAAGTCGTATCGTAAGCCTTTTCAAGGTCAAAGAAAACTGCTAAAATGTGACGTCGCTGTGCGAAGGAATTCTGTATAGCAGTTTTTATTCTTACAAGTGCATCTGTGGTCGATCTCAATCTTCTGAACCCATAATGATATGGTGTCACCACGTTTTCCTTTCTAGCAGCCATGTCAACCTGAAGTTTACCATTTTCTCTATCACTTGCAGATGCAACTGGTGAGGGAAATTGGTCTGTAATTTCCTGGTGTGGAGCATCCTTGCCAGGTTTAGGGACAGGAATGATTATAGACTCTTTCCATGTGGATGGCACAGTACCCTCCCTATATATCCTATTGAATAGGTCCAACAAGAAATTCTGGGAGCTCTCTGGCAAGTGAGATATCATTTGGTATGGAATATCTTCACTTCCTGGGCAGTCTTACGGCAGAGCTGCAAGCAGAGTCCATCTCCTTGCACAAAAATGGCAAGTTGTATGGAAGTTCTGCTGCAGTCCTACTGAAGAACGACACTGGGTGTCGTTCCTGTTCAGCACGAGAGTGGAGAATCTGGCAGTGTAAGATGCTCCAGAGGAGATCTCTGCCATGGATTTAGCTAGCTCATTAGCAATATCTATTTTGTCTGTGATGATTATGCCTTCTATCTTCAAGCAGGTTGTGATATGGATGTGCTCTTTCCATCAATCTTACGCACCTTGTCCCACACCCATGCTAAGGGGGTCCCAGAGTTAATCGGAGACATACTGTCTCCACGACGTCCGTCTAGCCTCCTTTAGCACTCGCCTGGCCTTGGCTCGGGTCATTTTGTAACTGATCAAGGTTACAATGCTGGGGCGTCGTTTTAAACTGACTTAATGCAGCTTTCCTTGCTCTGACAGCTTGTTGGCATTCATCAGACCACCATGGTACTGGAGGTCGACGGTACTGTCCGCTACTTTTGGGAATGGATGCTTCTGCTGCAAGGTGAATTCGTGATGTGAAGTGATTAACAGCATCTTGAACACACTGGAAATCATTAACAGATCCTTGCAATACTGCAGTTGATCTAAAAAGATTCCAGTCTGCATGTTCAAGTCGCCATCTCTGCACTCCATTGACTGGAATACCATTCACCTCCTTCAAAATTATTGAAAATGGTCGCTTCCTGTAAGTCTTCCATGACCTGCCAGTGAAGTTCAACTGTGAATCAGGTGAACCTATTGATAGGTCTATATTGGAGAATGTCCCAGTTTGAACTTGGAAATGTGTGGGAGTGTCACTGTTCAGTAAAACTGCATCTACTCTTAAGAACAAGGACTCCAAGGCCCTTCCTCGAGGGTTGCACAAAGTGTCTCCCCAGAGGTGATGCTGACCATTGAAATCTCCCAAGAGTAGAAATGGATGTGGCAACTGCCCAAGTAGATCTTCCAAATCATTTATGTTGAGATTATGTGGAGGAAGGTAGATGGATGCACAGTGTAGGTCGTGTCAAGCCTATTCTTACAGCCTTCACCTGCAGTGTTGTCTGCAGTGGATGGCCTGGAAGGGAATATCTGACTTACCATTACTGCTACTCCTCCATGAGGTCCATTGTCAAAGGTCCCATAATTGGCTTGAACTTGGAATCCTCTCAGGGAAATGGTACAATTTTCCCTGGTCATAATCTCTTGTAGGTATACACAAACTAGATTACATGAAGCTATCAGATGTTGCAGTTCTTCCCATTTTTCCCTGACAGTTCCATTAGATTAGGGTATCCAGTTCTTTAGATTATTTCTTCATAAGGTGTTTGGCAGCACCTGGGGTCAAGGTTTGCTCACACCTTTAGGCTGTCCTTTCCAGGATCCTGTGAGTACCTTTTTAATGGTTGTTTACCTGTGGAACTAGTTTCTTTGCCTAGGCAAAGGACGGCCTGGGTTTTTTCCAAAGGGGCCAGCCTTTGCTTCAGGGGCATTCTGTCTAGCAGCGGAGGCCCCTGTGGATGTTGTTGCAGCTGGAGTCTTTTGGACAGGTTCAGGATTCCTTTGCCTGGGCAAAGGGCGTGCCTGAGCCTTTACTTCAGGGCATTCTGCTTAGCAGCAGATGCTCCTGTGGATGTGGTGGCAGCTGGAGCTGTCACCGTTGAGGCCTCTGGAGCCTTGCCTGATGGCTCCAAAGACCTTACTTTGGGAGGAGGAGTCTCCTCAATAGACCCCTCACTCCTACTCCGTTTCTGGTGGAACAACTCACCAGAGGCAGTGTCAGCAATTTGGGACTGAGGTTTAGAGGAAGTGGCAGAGTGTGTGCTGTAAGAAGCATTGGAGGGCAAGGGTTGGTGGGAAGGATGATGGGCTAGAACCGAAGCAAAGGACCTACCTGGCTGTGCAAACAGCACACGGGCACGTCGCTTTGCCTCTGGAAAACTAACTTTCTCCTTGCTCCTTATTACCAATACTTCCTTTTCAAATTTGTACCTTTTCCATTGCTTTGAAGAAGCTTCATGAGCTTCTTAAAATTTATTTCTGATTGGTAAAGTATATTGGACCTGGACAGTTGTCATCTCCTTGATGACCTGTTGTACCACACTTTACACATACTCTTGGTTGTCCATTTTCTTTAAAATGGCAAGAATTGGCTCCATGCCCATAACCTTGGCAGTGGAAGCACCGCATAGGGTTGGGCACATATGGCTTTACCTTGAGGTGGTACCATGCTAACTTAACCGATTCTGGAAGGACTAATGTGTTAAAAGTTAGAAGGAGAGCTGGTGTCAACTGTTCCAAACCATCAACTTTCTTCCTACAACGTTTTACTGCCACTACATTAAAATTCTCTAGTTCCTCTAACAGTTTCTCCTCAGAATACCTCATCAGGTCTCGGGAAAAGACAATTCCCTTACACTGATTGAGGGTTTTGTGAGGAGAGCATGAAACTTGAGCCCCAGGAATGTTCCATATCGCACGCAGACGGTCACTCTCGTCTGGTGACGAAACCTCAACTATCAGGCTACCATCTCGCTGTGGGGTGATACGAGGATCACGTTGACATACTTCAACTATTTTCCGATGAACCTCATAAATGTCAAGATCCATGATTGATACCCCATCATGGTCTTCAGTACCAGGTACTTACTATATGAAATGCTTTCATATTTACCAGGTAAGATCTCCTTAGTGAATTGAGGAGGACTTTTCCCCTTCTTACCTGGTTTGGGAGCCCGGGAACCATTACGATTCCCATTCTTGCCCTTTAGAAGCTGAAAAGGTTCCAGAGTGACAACGTGTGATTTTCCAGAGAGAATGGTCGAGGGATTGCGCAGGTCGTCAGGGAGAGAGCTAGATCTTTGTGAAGTTGTAGTACTCATACAAATTTGAATTCTTCATTTCCTCACCCCCCACCCACCATGGAGTCCAACGAGGGGAAGCTATAGTTGGGGTTCAAAATCCTTCAACAGCCACAGGGGTAATGAGGAAATATATGCAGCCACTATCACAGAACTGATGGCAGTCGTGGGACCTATGCGCTACCGACTGAATAGTGCCTGCTTAACCCTAGCTATATTTGACCAGCCGATTGACTTGACCGGGCCTTGATCAAGCCACCCGTCTAACCAGAATAAAGAACAAAGAGGTGTGTTGCTAGCTGCAGGGCGCAGCGTGCAGCATCGCTCAACCTCCAGGACTCCTGTCCCCTGGTAATACGGGATGCCACGCACGGCAAAACACTGGGAGAGTTTCTCCCTGGTCCAAGATGGAATGAACCAGGGGTGGGTGCACCATCCCTTCTCATAGGCCTTGGTGCACCAGGAAGCCATTTTGTCTCATCCCTCACTGGTGACCCCTCCAGTATGGGTAGCCCTCTGGTCCGGCTCACCCAGATCATTGGACTTCAAGCCCCCCACACCGCGCAAGGCGGCTTCCGTTAGGGGGGCAGACATAGTAAATACTTTCCTCAATGAGGAAATACCATCAGGTTTTGGCAGACTACCGGGTTATACTGACTGGGCACGCCGGGACAGGATAGACCGGCTAAGTGGAAGCAGTGTTGTCTGTTTCAAGAAATGTATGCAGATACAGGAACTAGATGGTGAGATGCCTAATCATGACTCAGTATGATGCAGCCCTATTAAGTGCATGATAAAGACCTCAATGGCATACATACATATGTCCTATATATTTGCTTATACATAGTCTTGATGAACTTCTTCTATACTTCTATAAACACTTCACATTAGTTGGAGATCTAAATCAGTACGTGATCCAAAGGTTCTTTGACGATTTTCTGGACATTTTAACTTGGAAAATCATGTTGATAACATGATTTTCCTACCCACATTTCAGGATCTTCCCTGAGCTAGTTGTATAAGATCTCTCAAAACAAAAGGTCTGATCATCAGGTCCTCACAGTCATTAAGTTGATTGCTGAGTAATCAGGAGAAACCACAAGGACCACATAGACCTGTGACCGAGAAAATTGGGCATCCCTCAGTGGCACACTTGCGTCAGCTGAGTAGAACTTCTTAAAAGGGGACAGTTCTTACTCGCCACATACTTGACCTGCAATCTTAGCATGTCCCTTATCGGCAGTACAAAGTAAGGGACTCTGCCAGCCTTGGTTATTTATTAATGCTGACATGCATCAGATGCTAAATATAACTGAGGCAGTATAAAGTCATCCAACATCCCAAAACTTGCAACATATGCAGCTTACAAAAAAGTTCAACCCTGGGCATTCAAACAATGGAAGTATTAGGAAGAAGCTGCAATGTGGAACATTTGATAGAGAGTATGGTGGTCCCTATAAAGGAGTCAGCCAATAGTATAGTAACTTTACTTAATGGACATGAGTAGATAAATCCAAGGACATGGTTAAATATTAGTATAACATTTTGCCAGTAAGACGCAAGTGCATGAAACCAGGTGCATACCACCAGCTACTTGAAGTGGACGAACCACAAAGTAGAATGAATTTTAATAGATCCAGTCTTATACAACTAAAATGTCATCCCAGAAAGGCACCAGGCCCTGATGATATTATCATGCACATTATTTTAAAATACGCTGATTACCTCGCTCTCCCTCTTTCAAAGTTTTTCCAAGCTTGTGTTTCACAAGGAAGGTGTCCAAATACTCAGACTACAACTGTACATAAAGAGAAAAGTTGAAGTAATGTAGGGAATTACTGACCTGAGTCACTTGTCTCATACATTGGTAAAATCATGGAAACACTTATTGCTGATCAAATAATGGGCTTTCTTAACAAACACAGTATCTTGAATGAGAGGCAATTCGGATTTAGGAAAGGCCATTCAACTGCTTGATCTTCTCTTGACAGTGTCTTACATGGAACCAAGGACTGGACGACCACCTTTCACTTGTGTCATAGCATCTGATGTTTCAGTAGCATTTGATCGTGTATGTCACCAAGGACTGCTAGTGAAACTGCAGGTCAGTGGTATTGCTGACCAAATAATGGGCTTTCTTAACAAACCAGTATCTTTAATGAGAGGGAATTTGGATTAGGAAAGGCCATTCAACTGCTGATCTTCTCTTGACACAGTCTCTTACATGGAACCAAGGACTGGAGGACCACCTTTTCATTTGTGTCAGCATTTGATGTTTCAGTAGCATTTGATTGATATGGCACCTAGGACTGCTAGAGAAAATGCAGGTTAGTGGTATTGGGGGCAAAATCCAAAGCCTCCTCAACAGCTGCCTTACTGGGCGACATCTACACATGCTTCTTATTGGCATAACTTCTCGTGAATTCCCTATAGATGCTGGCATTCCCCAAGAAGTGTCTGTGTGCCATTGCTCTAGAACATACATTTCAGTGACCTAAACCTCATCCCAGAAGCTAGGGCGTATACAGACGAATGCACTCTCTGTTTTAACCTTAAACCAGAAGAAAGGCAGAAGTTGAGCATCTTGTCCAGCAAAGACTGTTAGACATTTCTATATAGGGTAAACTGAAAAGACCCAGATGATGATCATACAATCTTGAGCACTCTATTAGCACCGAAAAAGTAAAAAAAAAAAAAATCGATTGAGATTTTAGGAACAAAATTTGATGAGATGAATCTCAATGCACATGTCAAGGATCTAGCCCTGAAAGAGGCTATGAAACTGGCTGCTCTCCGGTGCCTTTTTTCCATGAGTCCTGAGGGTTGCAAGATCCTCTATGAGCACAAGTGTAATGTGCCCTTGAGTGTGCTTAGCTAACATGGTTGTCCTGTTCTGCCTTGTACTTCTGTGTTCTTCAGGAATTCCAATTCGATGCTACCTCAGTCTGTCATACCTCTAATAACAAGGATCTTGAATGTCTTTATTACATCCGCTGACACACAAAAACTCAAGATCAAGAGCTTTGTGAAAGAGACTATGATAATGCGAGTTATACTGACAGTAAAGCATGGAATATGGATACTGGTAGAAGGCCAAAACTGAGTTTGCTCTGTTGATTATGTGGTAAAAGCGCAGAAAAACGGAATTACTCAGGGAGCCTTATAGTACTGAGCTTCTGAAAATAAGGAAACTAATGAAATACAGGATTGAAGAGGCTGCCAAATTTTTTATCTAAATTACAAATCCAATTTACTAATTCAATGCCCAATCTAAAACAGACATACCACTATTACCATCTGAAACTTTATCGATACTTATCCATACCAACATGAGTAAAGCTAGTTATAACTACATCAGAGAACTGCAGATGTCTTAGGTATTGTAATATGTATCCTCCCTATATATCACTATTAAAGCAAAGGAGTAGTGCTATCCTGGAGAGTGGAATATTCTGAATTTACGGTATAAGTTCTGCTAAGTCTCTCCTAAATCATAGAAGAGAACAGTTGTTAGAAGCAAACAAAGTAATAGTATTAGTAGAAATTAACAGAGTAATTTCTAGCTGCAACTGCTAACCAAATATGGGATGGATGACACTGCCAAAGTGTCTTTCTTAGTTTCATGTCTGTTAAAGCTCAGCACTAAGACCCCGAGTGTTCCATTATTCTTCTATCTATATTAGAAGTCAACTGTCACGAAGCATACGGACCG
>NC_051396.1:38317782-38325331 GCF_015228065.2 Penaeus monodon
TTTTTTTCCTTCGTGCCTCGTGGGGGGTGTGTGTGGTGTGTTGTGTGTTTGTGTGTGGTGTGTGTGTTTTTCTTTCTTTTTGTTTGGTGCTGAAAATTTTTTGGCCGTGGGGGCTACCCCCTAATTGCTTAATTTTTCCCCAAATGTTTCCCTTTTTTTTTGCAATTTTATTGTAGGCGGGTTTCGGAAGACTTCAGAAGCTTTTGTTCACGTGTGTAAATAAAATTACAAAAAAATTAGAAGCGGGAATTACCCCCTCATTAAATAAATATAAAAAAAAATAAAATTCAGGAAGAAAATTTAAATAAGGTGATACACCACGCAGCATATGATCAAAAAATAATCATACAAAAAAAGTTAAACAACACACACACAACACACACACACACCACACACATACACCACACACATACGCACACTCACTCGCTTAAAAACCACTCAAACACCACCCACCACCAAACCCCCACAACCACACAACACCCCCCACACACCACACACACACACACACACACCACACACACACACCACATCACACACCCCCCTCGCACCTCCTCACTCGTTTAGACACCTCGAACACACACACACCCCATACGCACACCAACATACACACACAACCCCCCCCACCCCCACACACACAACCACACAACACCCACACCACACAAACACACCACACACACCACACCCCACACACACAAAACCACGTGCGCCCCGTATTCTCTCACACACACACACATATGAGCGCAGCACCAAAACCCAACATGCATGCATCTGCAGGAACTTTTAAAAAGGGCTTTGAACTGTACAGCTTTTTGCGGTCTGGAGCGCTGTCAGTTGGTAAAATAATTATAGATAACGAGAAAACTTTTCATCGGTAAACGGGAGCCAAGAAATGTTCGCTTAATCTATTGATTTTAGCGTCGTAAGAAGCTCGTCGCGATTCTAAACCTTCCGGAACACGGCCGGAGAGGTCAGAATCGTTCGCGAGACCCGACCACCAGGAGAGAGCGGAGTTCATGTTTGTATACAGCTCGGGGAGACGTTTTGTTGAGTCGCTCGCCGGAAGATGGCGTCCTCTCGGCTCGCAAGATTTTACCGCTTCGTCTGCTCGGCTTGATAAAAAGTCTGGCATTCTACACAATCTTTAAGTGCTTTTAAGTGATATTAAGACATCTCGGGTTTAGGAAAGGGTCTATAACTATTCCTGCCTGTGTACATTCAGTCTCATTTTATACTCTTGGTGGTTACATAAAATCTGCAGTTATACTGAATCTAATTGACACCAGAACTTCTTACTGTCTCCATAATGACAATAATCATGATGAGCCTAAAAAGGATAGTTATACAAAAATGATAATGATAAAAGTGATAACATTAATAACAATAATAATGATTCTAACAATAGTAATAATACTGATTTGATGAGGAAGATAATAATAGAATTAATAATCATGAAATTATAATAATGATGATGATTATTTTTATCATTTTTAATATTATTTTTATAAGCCTGCTAAAGGCTGGGGTGAACCTATAGTCGGGGCCTGCATGCAGTCCTGACTAACATTTGGCAGTCTAGTACATTCCCCCTGACCTGTTGAGGGCGTGGTCATCCCTCACTGGAAGGGGAAAGGGGATCCTTGGGATTGTACAACGACCGTGGCATTTTCACGCTCAGCATACCAGGCAGGTTCCCGCCACATTCTTCTGAAACGGATCCGCATCCACCTACTGAGGCATCAAGACCGAAGCAGTCTGGATTTTACTCCTGGCAAGTTCCATAGACCGTATACTACGCTTCGAGTAATTTGGAACGCCGTCTGAGTTTTGGGCGTGGGTTTTTGCAGCCACATCGACCCCAGAAGGGGGTTTGACTCGGTGCATCGCGAAACACTATGGGAGATCCTGAGACTAAGGTGAATTCCAACACAGATTATTGGCCTGATAGCAAGCCTCCATACTGGTACTGAAAGTGCTGTAAAGTGTGGTGGGGTATGTATATTCAGGGGTGAGGCAAGGCTGTGTCCTTGCACCAACACTTTTCAACACTTGAAATGGACTGGATAAGGGGCAGAGTTACTAGCCAAAGCCCAGTGTGGAGAAACCACTGGGCAATGTTAGGGTCTCAGATCTTGACTTTGCCGATGATGTGGGTATCCTATCTGAGTCCTTGGAATCATTTGTGGGGCTCTTGATGCATTAGCAATGAGGTGAAGCCCCTAGGCCTAGAGGTTCCCTGGACCAAGACCAATATCCAGGACTTGGGGGCCTGTTGGGGGAACCCTTTTCAGTCGATCCATGCTTGCGGCGAGGACGTTGAAGTTTTCAGAAAGTTTTACATACTTTTTGGGAGCGTAGTCCATATCTCTGGGTGTCAGACCAGGAAGTCAGTAGACGGATTGGTCTGGCAACAGGAGCCATGAACTCGATCAAAAAGAGCGTTTGGAGATGTCGGTACCTATGCAGAAGGACCAAGCTGCATGTCTTCAAGGCCTTGATACTGCCAGTTTTGCTCTATGGAAGCGAAACCTGGACGCTATCCAGTGTCTTCATAATATGAATAATAATAACGATAATAATAATAGTAATATTAATACGAATAGTGTTGATGATAATATTATTAATAATAGTAATAATAAAAATAATAATAATATTATTGATCATGATTATAACAACAACAAAAATAATGATAATAATAATAGAAATAATGATGATAATAATAATAATAATAATAATAATGATAATGAATATAATAATAATAATAATAATAATAATAATAATGATAATAGTAATAATAATAATAATAATAACAACAATAATAATGATAATAATAATAATAATTATAATAATAATAATAATAATAATAATATTAATAATAACAATAATAATGATAATAATAACACTTAACAAAGATAACAACATTAATAAAGAAAAGAAAAAAAATATACAATCGAAGCAATAATAATAAAAAATAATAATGAATAATAAAAATAATAATAAATAGTAATAATGATAATAATAGTATTAATGATAATAATAATGATGATGATAATAATAATTATCTTTATTTTATTATTATTATTATTTTATTATTATTATTATCATTATTAATAATGAAATGAGATATAAAAAATTTAATATAAATAATAATAATGATAAAAATAAAAAAATAACAATAATAATAATAATGATAATAAAAATAAAAATTTAATTTATTAAAATATTATTATTATTATTATCATAATGAGAATGAGATTATCAAATAATATGATATTAATAATAAAATAAATAAAAATAATTTTAATGATAATAAAAAAATAAAAATAAAAAAATAATGATTTTGGGAAAAATAATGATAATGATAATAACAAAAATAATAATAATAAAAATAAAAATAAAAAAATAAAATAATAATAATAAAAATTTTTTTATTTTTTATTAAAAAATTTATAATGAAATAAAATAATGATAACAAAACAAAAAAATAAAAATAATAATAATGAATTAATAATAAAAATAATAAAATAAAATAAAATAAATAATAATAAAAATAAACAAAATATAATAATTAAAATAAGGATAATCTTTAATAAAAATTTTGAAAATTTATAAAAAAAACAATAATAAAAATTTTTAATAATATTATTATTTTTGGGTTTAATAATGGATTAAAAATAATGACAAAATAATAATAATTGTAATAAAAATAAAAAGGGATTAATAAGGATAAAAAAATAATAAAAATGATAAAATAAAAAATAATAATAATAATGATAATAATACCAATAATTATAATAACAAAATAATTGTAATGATAATAACAATGAAAATAATCGTGATATTAATGATAAGAATGATGATGATAATAATATTATTAAAAATAAAAAAATAAAAAAAAATAATAATAAAAATAAAATAATAATAAAATATAATGTTGTAAAAAAAATAAAAAAATTAAAAACAATATTAAAAACTAAAATATTAATAATATAATAATAATAAAAATTGAAAATGAAATAATAAAAATTTATAAAAAAAAAATTGAAACGATTGATAATGAAAAAACTAGTTTTTAATGTAATAATTAATAATAATAATAATAGAACAACAGCAACAAGAACAATAAAAAATAAATAAATAAATAAAAGTATTGAAATAATAATAATGTTGAGAATTATCATATCATTACAATAATAATGATTATAATTATAATGATAAAGATAATGATCATAACAAGAACAACAACAATGATAAAAATGATAATAATAATAATAATAATAATAATAATAATAATAATAATAATAATAACGATAATAATGATATTAATAATAATGATAATAATAGTAATAATAATAATAACAATAATAATGATAATAATAATAACGATAATAATGATCATTATTACCAAAGAATATTAATTTATTAGATTAATATTCGTAATAGTAAAAACAGTAGTAGTAGTAGTAGTAGTAGTACTTATAATTATTATGATTATGATAGAGAAAATTATGATAATAGTAAAAATAATAATAAATATAATAAAAATAATAATATAAAAAATAATAATAATAAAAATAAAAATTTTTAAAATAAAATGAAATAAAAATAACAAAAAAATAATAAAAAATAATAAAAAAACAATAGTAATTATATGATGATGATGATTGATGATATGTAATGAATAATAAGTAATAATAATAAAGTAACAATAATAAAAGTAATAATATAATAATGACAATAAATACAATATGACAATAACAATAATAATTATAATAATAATAATAATAATAATAATAATAATAATAATAATAATAACAATAATAGAAATAACCGTAATAATGATAAGGATAACAATAATAGTAATAATGATAAATACAACTGTTATAATAATGAAAATATTGATAACAATAAAAAAAACAATAATAATGTTGTTAATGTTAATAATAATAACAACAACAATGATAATAATAATAATGATAATAGTGATAGTAAAAATAATTGTAATGAAAAATTATGATAATAATGATGATAATAATAATAATAGTAATAATAGTGATAATAATAATAATAACAATAATATGAATAATAATAGAAATTATAAGGCAAATTATGATAACAACGACATCAACAATAACTGCAATAATAATGAGGATAGTAATTGTAATGTTTACTATAATATTTAATATTAATAATGATAACAGCAACAATAATAATAATAATAAAAACAAAAACACCAACAGCAACACCAACAAAAATAATAATGGTAATAATTATAATAATAATGATGATAATAGCAATAGTATTAATGATTATAATATCATAAATCATCATAAATCACATCATCATCATCATCTCATATGAATAAAAATGACGAACAGAACAAGTTTAAAAATGAAAATTTAAAGAGTTAAAATAACAAAAACATTTATCAATAAAAATAACTGGTACTTAATTGATAAAGTTAAATGTCGCTAAGATTCTGATATAATAGTAATGAGAATAACATTAAGAATAAGAATAATGATAACTGATAATGATGACAAGGAATAATAGTAATGAGTATAAAGATGATAATAATATGATAATTATAAGAACGAATAATAATGACACCAACTATTATTGCTATCATTAAGAAAAATGATAGTTATTTAAATAATATAAAAATTTTGTTGACATGCAATATATAATAAAAATATATATAAATATAAAACGCGAAAAATATAATCATCATAAATAACTGTGATAAAATTAATAACAGCAGTAACTATAGTATCGAGATAGTAATGATTATAGTAGTAATGATTATAATGTTCATGATAAGATGATTAACATAATATTATAAAAGGGAATTAAAATAATAATAATAATAATATTATAGTAACAGTATTAGGGATATATGATAATATAATAATAATAATAATGATAATAACAATAATAATAATAATAATAATAACAATAATAATAAAAAAATAAACAAATAATAATAATAATAAGCTGATGATGATAAAGTATATAATAATAGAAATAAAAATTACAATTTTAACAATGATAAATCATCATGCGTAAATACTTCAATCTTAGAACTATCAATAATTATAATTCAACGATAATTTGATAACATAAATAAAAAAGAATACACAAATAATAAAAAAAAAATGGTATAATAATAATAATAAAATAAAATAATATAGTAATATTATTAATAATAATAATAATAAAATAATAATAATAATAATAAAAATAAAAATATAAAAAAAATAATGATGATAATATTATAGTAATGTAATTTTAAACAATGATATGATAATAATATAATAATAATAAAATTATAATAATGAAGAAATAATATAATAAATACATAATAACATAAAACATAATAATTTGATAGCAATAATAAAATATAACAATACAACATAATAATATAATATAATAATATTAAAATCCCAACAATAATAATATAGAATAAAAAGTAGAAGTAGTAGTGAGTAGTAGTAGTAAAAATTTAATAATAATAATAATAATAAAATATTATAATGATAATATAACAATAATAATAATGTACTTATGTTTTAAATGATAATGATAATTATGATTATGATTAATAATGATAATAAAAATAATAATAATAAATAATATAATAAAATAATACAATAATAATGATGATAATAATAACAGTAATAATAAAATAAAATAAAAAATGATAAAGATAATGATAAAAATCATAATAATGATAATATTAACCGGAATAATAAGAAAGAATAATAATAATAAAAGTATTAAGAAAATAAGAAAAAGAACAATAATAATAATGATAACAGTATTAAGAAAAAAATAAAAACAATATAATATAATAATGATAATAATAATAATAATAATAATAATTGTAATAATAAGGATGAAGATGATAATAATAATAATAATAATAATAATAATAATAATAATAATGAATAAAAATGAAATAATAAAAATAATTATCATTTTTATTCTCATTACCATAATTATGATAGTAATGATAATGATAATTTTGAAAACTATTGTAATGATAATAATATGACAAAAATAATGATAATATAATTGATAATACAAGAATGATGATAACAAAAAGGGATTATGATAATAGCAAGAATAAAAATAAGATGATGATGAATGATGATAATAAGAATAATAGTAATAGTGCTAATTGTATTACTACTTCTACTGCTACTGCTACAAACTACTGCTGCAGCTGCTGCTGCTACTACTACTAAATGATAATAAAAATGATGATGATATGATAACAATAATAACTGTTACTATTACAATAATAAAAGTAATATTAACAATGATGATAATCATGATAACTATCTTAATAATGATAATAATGATAATAATAATGATGATAATAATAATATAATAATAATAAAAAATAATAATAATAAAAATAATAATAATGATAATAATAACGAGAATACTAAAAGTGAAAATTTTATAATCATCATCATAAATCATCTAATAATATATAATAATAATAATGATAATAATAATAATAATATAATAATTTAAATTAAAAATA
>NC_051396.1:38327931-38332931 GCF_015228065.2 Penaeus monodon
AAAGTAGAGTATTTAAAGAACGTGTAATTGATCAAAAAAAAGTCCATCAAGAAAAAAGAGCTATGGGATTTAAAAAGTTTCCCTTTTAAACATACTTTACAAGACAAAACTAAATTTTGATTGAGCTCCTAGTCAGAATTCCTTTCCAGATTTCCGTCTCCACTCTCACTCTTTTTTCTCTCTGTACTTTCATCCAAGTTTTTTCCTTCCCTTCTCCAAATAATTCCTTCTATACAAACAGATGTTTTAAATACACTTGATTCAGCAGAAGGGGTTTCACCCTGCAAGAAGGATGAATGAAAGCGTATTCCTCTGTTTCGTTTTCTCGGGACAGAATGATTGGATAGGGTGGGGGGTAAGGATGGCCGATGCCAAGGGTCGGGTTGAGAGAGGTTGATAAAAGGAAGAGCGGGGGGAAAGGGGCTCTGTTTAAGGGAAAGGGTTTAATAAATGGGAAGGGGGGATAAAATAGACCCTTGGGGGTTTAACAAAGTTTTGGGGCCAAATTTTAAATTTTAAGGCCCCGGAAATTTTCCCGACCCTGATGATAAGGAAAAGGGGTGAAGGAAAACTTGGGTAGAGAAAGGTTTGGGTAAAATTTAAGGATGGATAAAAAGAGGAATGAAAAAGTTTGGTGAGGGAAAAAGTGGCGGAAAAAAAGGAGGGTACATGGAAGCCCTGGATGGGCAAAGAGTTAAATTTAAAAATAAACAGAAAAAATTTTGCCCCCGGGAAAAAAATTTTTTGTGGATGGGAAGAGAAAAATTAGCCCCAGAGGCCAGAAAAAAATTGTGAGGAAATTTCACGAAAGAAATCCCAAAAAATGGGAAAGGGGAAAAAAGACAAGAAAAACCCAAAAAATAGATAAAGGGGTTTAATATTAAGCCAAAGAGAAAAAGGGTAGGAAAAAGGCCCACAAAAATTTGGCTTATATTTGTTTCCAAAAAATTTACACCAAAAAGCTCTTCGTGTCGGGAAAACCCGGATATTTCGGGCCTTACGAAAATTTTTTTAAATTTCCCCAAACAAAGAAAAACTACATATATAAAAAATAAAAATATTTTATATCTTAAAACTAATAATTAAAAAATATATAATTTTATTAAAATATAAATTTTATAAAATTTATAAAAATATATTTTAAAATTTTAAAATAATATTTTAATTAAAAATAAAAATATTATATATTTAAATAGTATATATAAAAAATAATATATAAATTAATTTATATAAAATTAAAAAACACCACACACACACCACAACACACACACAACACCAACCCCAAACAACAAAATATAAAATATTAATATATATATATATATATATATAAATATATATATAGAGAGAGAAAAAGAAAAAAAGAGAGAGGGGAAAAAGAGCGAGAGGAGAGAGAGGGAAAAGAAAGGGTTAAAAGAAAAAAAAATACATTAATTATATATATATATAATTTTTAATATATTATATTATAAAATTAAAAATTAAATATATATATTAAAATATAATTTTAATAAAATTTAATTAATTTTTAAAGCCTAAAATAAAACACACACAAAAACACCACACACAAACACCCACACACACACAACCCCACACACACACCCCACACATTATATTTTATATAAATTTTATAATATTTATAATAAATAAAAAATATTTTATATATTATATATAAACAAACTGAGTTCCCAGGGGTTTGAGTCACCGGCCGGCGCGTAAATTTTCCCTTTTGGGGGAAAAGGGGCCCCCACCTCGATGGGCCCACCCCACCCTGGGTGGCCCAAACCCGGGCCCAAAAAATTTGTGCCGGGTAAATAAAAGATGGTGACCATTTTAAAAAAAAAAAACCCCCCGGGGGGAAGGCAAAGGCCCAAAACCTCGCCCCAAATTGACAAGAAAAAACATGGAAACCCTGATCGTCAAAAGGCCCCCGGTGGCCGAATGGGTTGAGCGTCGGACTTTTCACGACGGCAATCTGATTTAAAAGGGTTCGGATCCCGGCCGGGGCCCTTTTTCCCTTTTTCCAAGGGAACCTTCACCCCGAATTTCTACCCTAGCACTGGGTGGCCAAACCCAACCCAAGTCAGTGGCTGGTCCCAAAGCCCCGGTAAAATAGAGAAAAGTTTCCTTTTAAAAAAAAGGGAAAAAACGGCACTCTCCGTGGAAAGGAAAATGGGGAAACCTAACCCCCCGTACTCCCCTCCAAGAAAAATCACATGCTTTTATTTTTCCCCGGCGGCTCAGACATGAAACCCACCCTTAAAAAAAGAATATATATTTAAAAGATATAAAAATATATATATATATATATATTAATATATATAAAATTAAATTTTATATTATAAATTTTTAATGTGGTTTTGTGGGGTGTTTTTTTTGTGGTGTGTGTGTGGTGTGTTTTGGTTTTTTGGGGTTGTGCGTGTTTTTTTGTGTGTGGTGGTTGTGGTTTGTGTGTGTGAATTATAAACCACAAAAAAAAAAAGCTCAGAAAAAAAGCAGCAGGGATAAAAAACGCGGGAACAAAATAGAAAGGGGGAAAAGGGGAAAGGGGAGCAAGCTGCAGAAAGGGAAAGGGGCCGACAGGCCGCAAAGCGGGGGGTGGCGCGATCCTCCCCATTTGCGAAAACCGGGGGGCGGATGAGTTGAGGGAGGGGCGAGGGGAAAAGTTGGCCCTTTCGTAATGTCCTCTGGAAAGGGGGTCGAAAGCGGGAGGGGGGGGGGGAAGGGGGGGGAGGGGGGGAACATAGAGAAAAACAAACTGCAAAAAAAGGTTTTTAGGCGTTTTCACATAGGAAACTGTGAAAAAAATGCATTCGTAAAACAAATTTATACAAAAACAAAAAAACGGACAGATAAAATTTTTTTCTCACCATAAAAGGATACCCGGTTTGCCCAAAAAAAACACACACACACACACAAACCCCAACACACACACACACCCACACACACATATATTTTTATAATATATATATATATATAATTATTTTTATAATTTTTATATATATTTTATATATAAAATGATATAAAATTATATTTTAATAATTATATATATATATATAATTTTATATTAAAATTATATATTTTATAAATTATGCCTTGTGCTGTGTGTTTGTGTGGTGTTGGGGGTTTTTAGTCACGGTCCCCCACATATTTTAAATTTCTATATATTTTATATATATATATATATATATATATATATATATATATAAATTTTATATTTATATATTAATTTTTATTATTTGTAAAATCTATATATATATTTATATATTATATAATTTTAAAATACTTTTTTATATATATTAAAATTTTTGTATTTTACAATTATAAATATTATAACCCTATTAAAATTTTTTTATATAAATATATCTAATATATATATAAAATTTTATATTATAAAAATATATTATAAATATATTATTATTATAACTAATATATATAAAATATTATATAAATTTTTTAAAAAAAATTTTATTTTAAAATTTTAAAATTGTTTGCTATGTGTGGGATGTGTTTGTGTGTGTGTTTTTTTGGTAGTCACTGTCCCTCGACTAAACTTTAAATTTTTTCTAAAAAGCATCTACCAAAAAACCCCCACCCGGTTTCGGGTTTTAAGGGGGCCCCCGAGAAATCCATCTAATCTGATTTCCCGGGAAGGGTTTTAATACGCGTTTGCAAGACTTCGCATCGAAGGTCATGGGGTAAACAACTTTATTTTTCTGTTCAGTATTTTTCCCCCAAAATTTTATTTGGGGCATTGAAAAAAATAAAACTCAATTCCTTTTTTTTCTTAATTATTAAAAAAAAAACAGGTGGCTTACAAATATTCTTGAGGTTTTAAAAAAATTTAAAAACATTCAAAAAACTAAAGGGATATTCTCTCTTTGTAACTTAATTTAAAACGCGTTTGGGTAACCTAAGCTCTCCCTTTTCCTATTGAAAAAAAAAGAATAATAATCACAAAAAAAAACAAAAAGTTAAACCGGTCGAATATTTTTCCCCCTAGGGATTTTTTTTCCCTTTTCTTAAGCCAGAGCTTTATTTTTTCGCGTCCTTATTTTGGGGACGTTGAAAAAAAAAAAGTTTACATAAATGGTTTTCCAAAAAAAACCCGAAAATTTCTGAAAAAATAGTTTGACCTTGCTGATTACCAAGCCCTTTTTTTTTCAAACCTCCCCCCTTTTAAACACCTAACTTTTCTCATTTCCAAAATTTCTCGACGTACTCGGAAAATGGCATCATCGGGCCGAGGCCCCGAGTCCATCCCCAGACTAATAATGAAAAAAATATTTTCCCACAAACAAGGGGTGGCCCCAAAAAATTTGGGGTTTTTTGGGGTCCCCCAAAATATTTCCCCCCCTGCTGGGAGGACAGTCGGGGCGCGTTGGGATTACTCATTTAAAAGCCCAAATTTTTAACCCATGGGCTTAAGTTTTCCTGAAACCCTGTTCATCCCCTATCTTTCACTTTCCCCTGACTTCCTTCCCCCCCCTTTTAAATTTTGAAAAAATTTGGAAAAAAGTTATTTGTAGAGATCTCCCCCTAATTGTATAATTTCTCCAGTACTTTTTGACCTGACTATTGCTAATTGATATGTTTTTAAAAAAAAAAATATGGGGTATTACCCTTTAAATGGAGGTGGTAAATTTTTGCCCTTTTTTGGTCAGTAGGCATTCATTTAAAATTTTAAATTTTTTCCCCTTTTTTGCTTTGTTTTTTTAGTAAAAATTGGACTGTTATCCCAGGTCCCAATTTTTGATCCCTTTTTAAACTTTTTTTTAGTTTCCCCTCCTAACTTTCCCCTTTTTTATTCCCACTTTTCCTTCCCCGTTTCTATAACTATCTATCTTAATTTGCAAATCTCTCTTCCTGCTAAAAAAAAAAATCTTTCCAGATTTCTTTCCCTACGTCCCGCTCGGGGTTATTCTGGGCAATCATCGTCCTCCTTTTTAGCTTCTTTTGGGTTTTAAGATCTGCCCCTTTAAAACTCCATGAAACCTTTCCCG